>NC_057807.1:119070833-119125127 GCF_018294505.1 Triticum aestivum | reverse complement strand
GGGTGGGGATGTGGTTGGAGGAATAAATTCTAAAATCGCGCGCCTAATGAAAATTTCACTGCGAAACTTGAAACTTGGTCGGGGGAGACACACAACAGAGACGAAGCGCATAAAATACTCGTGTGCAAGAAAACAGAAAATTGGCAGTTCTCGTCTCCAAAAGAATGTACACGTGTAGTCGATTTTTTCGGTCAATGGTACACCTGATTTATTAGGAACCATCTCACAGGTAACAGACTTATGGATCATTAACGCAAAAAGCGCACACGGGTACGACATAGAAACTATGTGTTTTGTGATCTTCTAATGATTAACGCAAAAAAGCGCACATGGTCACACATGCTAATCAACTCTCAAAGCCCTCAAAGGATGCTCATTGTACGTTAATACTACAAACATAAAGTACTACTGGTAATTTGCTCTAATACTACAAACGTAAACTACTTCTCACATGCTGCCATCGAGGCATGCTGGACAGCGCCGGCGTTCTCCTTCCCGGACTTGTAGGTGGCAGCCAATCGTGCTTCGATCTTCGCCAATCTCTCCTCATCACAGCGTGTGGCCTCTTCTTTCTTGCGGCGGCGGGACTCTCTTTTCTTGACTACTTTCTGCCTTTTCCAATCCCCCTGTGCGGCTTTGGACGCCTCTAGATCCACCGCCCGTTCGGCCATGGCAGCCTCAAAGTCCGTCCATGTAACTATGTGGCCGCCGCCGGTGATGAACTCGGTGCAGCGGGAAGCCATCGCTTCCTTACCATATGTGCGGTCGCGGGCGGCGAGGAACGCGGTGCCGCGGGATGCCATCGCTTCCTTACCAGTTACTGTGCATCGCGGTGCCATGAACGACGTATGGAGAGAGCTTTGGGACGGAGGGGCCAGGAAGCCGTATAGTGCGGTGGTTTTTAAGAGCTCAACGACAAACGACAAAGGAAATTTGACTTACTTTACAATTTTGCTCGTTCATTATCACACACGGTTCATCTTGGTCACTTCCGGAAACAGTGTGCACTGAGGCTATTGTGTGTTAAATTATGATTGGCCAGAACCCCAGCCACGCGGATCGCGCATGTGCACCATATGATGCACCGTGATCGAACGACAATCCACAACCCTCACATCACATCTGTGCTGCTGTAGTTGGATTGGATTTATATGTGCCAAATGCCTAGAAAATGCACATAATCCCTTAAATATGGTAAATGAGCCCGGAAAAATGCCAAATTTGAACAGAGTGATTTGCAGGGTGTATGTTCTTCGTAGAAAAAACTCCAGGGTAAAGAACAAAGAAAATTTGGATTCCCCTTCAATTTTGGTGATTTCCCTCTCGAAAGCATGGAACTTCCCTGGCGATGGTTCGATTTATTAAGGGCGTGCATGACGACATAAGCCAAACCTTCTCAAATTTTCACCAGGGCATGGTGAGGTCATACCATGGCACCATGCCAGGCGTCATATTTTTCAATCATTTATTTCATTTTTTCTATAGTTGAAAACCCAATAAACAAATATTTGTTGTTGACTATTGCCACACATTTCATTGAAATATCTATCCATTCCTTGTAAAAGGCATGAGAATTTACTAAATGGCACGAGCATCGTTTTCCAGACCGTTCTTGTGCACCCTTTCATGCACCGATTGTTTGAACTTGAATTATGTGCATTAATGCCTAGAAAATGTACATAATCCGCTAAATATGGTAAATGAACCCGGGAAAGTGTCAAATTTGAATGTGGTGATTTGCAGGGGGTATGCTCATCTTAGAAAAAAACTCATGGACAAAGGGCAAAGGAAATTTGGATCCCCCTTCAATCTTGGTGATTTCCCTCTCGAAACCATGAAACTTCCTCGGTGATGGTTCAATTTATGAAAGGTGTGCATGACGACATAAGGATAACATTCTCAAATTTTTACCAGGGCATGGTGAGGCCATACCATGGCACCACGCCTGGCGTCATGTTTTTCAAGCATTTATTTTATTTTTTGTATAGTTGTTGCCCAGTAAATGACGCGTTTATGGTTGACTATTGCCACACATTTCCTCGAAATATCTGTCCATTCCTTGTAATAGGCATGAGAATTTACTAAATGGCATGAGGATGGTTTTCCAGACCGTTCTTGTGCACCTTTTCATGCATCGATTGTTCGAATTTGAATTATGTGCATTAATGCCTAGATAATGCAAATAATCCCCTAAATATGGTAAATGAACACGGAAACGTGTCTAATTTTGAACGTGGTGATTTGTAGGGTGTATCTTCATCATAGAAAAAAAACTCATGGACAAAGGACAAAGGAAATTTGGATCGCCCTTCAATCTTGGTGATTTCCCCCTCGAAACCATGGAACTTCCTCGGTGATGGTTCGATTTATGAAAGGCGTGCGTGAAGACACAAGGATAACAATCTCAAATTTTTACCAGGGCATGGTGAGGCCATACCATGGCACCACGCGATGCGTCAAGTTTTTCAAGCATTTATTTCATTTTTGTATAGTTGTTACCCAGTAAACAATGCGTTTATGGTGGACTATTGCCACACATTTCCTCTAAGTATCTGTCAATTCCTTGTAAAAGGCATGAGAATTTACTAAATGGCACGAGGATGGTTTTCCAGACCGTTCTTGTGCACCTTTTCATGCACCGATTGTTTGAATTTGAATTATGTGCATTAAGGCCTAGAGAATGCAAATAATCCCCAAAATATGGTAAATGAACACGGAAAAGTGTCAAATATGAGCGCGCTGATTTGCAGGGTGTATGTTCATCATAGAAAAAAACTCATGGACAAAGGACAAAGGAAATTTGGATATCCCTTCAATCTTGGTGATTTCCCCCTCGAAGCCATGGAACTTCCTCGGTGATGGTTCGATTTATGAAAGGCATGCATGACGACATAAGGAAAACATTCTCAAATTTTTACCAGGGCACGGTGAGGCCAAACCATGGCACCACGCCAGGCATCATGTTTTCGAAGCATGTATTTCATTTTTGTATACATTATTTTCGGGTTCATTTCGCCTTCTTTATACATTAATTGAGTTTCTGGGCATTTAATGTGCATAATTCAAATTTGAACTACAAGCACATGCTCCAGTGCACCAAAATTGGTTGAAAAATCACATGTGTGTCCTTGGGTGAATTTCTAGGTCCCATGCAAGAAATGGGAATTAAATTCAAACATCTGGGCGTCGTGGCTCGGCCAGAAAGATTGAGAAACTTGGTTTTTTAATTCATGTAAATGCAAAACACGCTTGGAAATCATGAAACTTGGCATGGTGTCATGACATGGCACCAACATGCTACGGTATTTTTTTGGCGGAATTGGGACAAGCTTTGGTATACGTTGCTTGCAAACCAGAGCTTCTCTCAAGAAGGCTCGTGGTTCCAAGAGGGAGCGTGTCACCTCCGTGTGCGAGACGACATACGTACGCTGCCTTCTCCCACCTTAATTTGTTTACACGGGCAGATTAGACCAATAGAAGTATCGTGCTAAAATTTGGAATTATTCCAGGTTCGTTTGGCCTTTTTTGTACATTAATTGAATTTCTGGGCATTTAATGTGCACAATTCAAATTGGAACTACAAGCACATGCTCCAGTGCACCAAAGTTGGTTGAAAAATCACATGTGTGTCCTTGGGTGAATTTCTAGGTCCCATGCAAGAAATGAGAATGAAATTCAAACATCTGGGCGTAAATCATGAAACTTCGTTTTTTAATTCCTGTAAATCCAAAACACGCCTGAAAATCATGAAACTTGGCATGGTGTCATGACATGGCACTAAGATGCAGTGGTAATTTTTTTGTCCGATTTGTGAAGGCGCACACACTAAAAATCAACAAAGTCATTTTGGAACAAGTGTTGTCATGTTACAAATCGGAAACAGAACTATTATTGAAACCGTGGGAGCTCTACTTACCAATTACGTGCCGCCACGCGTCCCTTTTTTTATGGGCTAGGAGGTGCCGTGCAGGGTAGCTATTTGAGTACGGGAGGCGTGCGATCAGACCCCTGCGCGAGCTCATCAGGAGGAGAGCCCTTTGACCTCTATCCGCCACGCACCTCCCTCCCAACGTCTCCATTAATGGCGCCCGAGCCCCTGTTTCACGGCGTGGCTATGTCTCACTGGACTGAGATTTAAGAGAGAAAAGTGAAAATCTGAAAAGAAAGTTTTGCACGGATCTTGATGTAAGATCCAACGGACCTATATAGCATCGACTGGGACTTATAGCAAGCATGATGAACATAAGGATTATGACAGTGGATAATAATTGTCTTACATATCTAGGAAGATAACTAAAAAAGCCACATGCGGCTACGCCCGAAATACACAAGGGCAAAAGAAGGAAGATGCATCCAACGATCTAGCTCGCTGATCTCTACTTTCTTGATGCGCTGCAGGTCGCGGAGACAAGTTCTCGATGTGAGCGGCGATGATCTCTTTCATCCGTTTCATGTCCTTAATACGCTACTCGGAAGCAACCGCAGATTCCTCCACCAGCCTTTCACGCTCGATGCGGAGCATGGCATTCTCGTCCATAAGTTTCTTGATGATGACGCCCGTCCTCTTCAACAAGGCAGCGGTCTCCTCCACCCGCTTCGCCCTTCCAGCGATCTTTGCCCTCAGCAGGTCGCGGTTGGCCCGGAGTTGTTCAAATGAGGCATTCAACTCGTCCTGTAGCTTCATCCAGCCGGATATCTGATCCATCTAGCTATGGACGATCGCATGCATGCGCTTGTAAGAGTCCTCGCCTGCCCGCGAGAGATTTTCCCAGGCTGCCGCGGCACGGGAGGATATCTCTGTTGCATTCATAGCGTGGGAAGCCGTTTAGATTTTGATTGGTGCGAACAGGTTTGCAATTTGGAAGGTGACGGGATGTAGGCTCAAAATTTATTGATAGTTATACAATTTCTAAGTGCGGCACTATTCCCGGACGGTGTAACATGGGCACGGTTTCTCGGCCGCGTACGTGGCGTTTAGTGCACCGCAATAGGCAATGTCAGCACACGTCTTGTTCCAAGAACCATGCGCGCTCGTTATTACCACACCGCACGCTTCTTTTAATTAGAATGTGTGCCCGTCTAGCGCACACACCTTGATCTGTCTAACTATTTCTGTTTGTTGTGGCTAATCGCAAACAACTCATCCGTGTGAAGTGTATGCCATCAATCGCACACACCTTTGATCTGGCTGACCGTTTCTGTTCTATCGCCTAATCACAAATAGTTAATCCTTCTGAAGTGTATGCACTCAATCGCACACACCTTTATCTAGTTGTCTGCTTCCGTTGTTCCACCTCATCACAAACAGTTAATCCGAGTGAACCGTGTGCTGTATCACACACGCCTTCATTTGGCTGCTCGTTTCTTTTGTTCATCCTCATCGCAAACAGTTCATTGAACTGAACTGTATGCCGTGCATCGCACACGCAACTAAAATCTGAACCGTGTTTGATGCATCCATCATCACAAATATTTTGGACATTTTTGACGGTTCTCTGACACCACCATTTGCGATTACTGCATCGCACACAGTTTCTCAAAGGGTCTCTGATCGTAGTGTCGCGTTAGCAGCATCCTACAGTAGTGAGACCAAAAGGTCAAACGTGAATCATATAGTAGATATGATCAACATAGAGATGTTCACCACTGATGACTACCCCATCTCACATCATGATCGGACATGGGTTAGTTGATTTGGATCACATATCATTTAGATGACTTGAGGGATGTCTATCTAAGTGGGAGTTCTAAAGTAATATGATTAATTGAACTTAATTTATCATGAACTTAGTCCTGATAGTATTTGCATATCTATTTGTAGATCAATGGCCCATGCTACTGTTCCCCTAAATTTTAATGTGTTCCTAGAGAAAGCTAAGTTGAAAGATGATGCTAGCAACTACACAGACTGGGTCCGTAACTTGAGGATTATCCTCATTGCTGCATAGAAGAATTATGTCCTTGATGCACCACTAGGTGAAAGGCCTGCTGTAGGAGCAGATGGTGATGTTTTGAACGTCTAGCAAGCTCGATCTGATGACTACTCGATAGTTCAGTGTGCCATGCTTTACGACTTAGAACCGGGACTTCAAAGACGTTTTGAACGTCATGGAGCATATGAGATGTTCCCAGAGTTGAAGTTAATATTTCAAGCAAATGTCCGGGTTGAGAGATATGAAGTCTCAACAAGTTCTATAGCTGCAAGATGGAGGAGAACGGTTCTATCAGTGAGCACATACTCAAAATGTCTGGGTATTATAATCACTTGACTCAGCTGGGAGTTGATCTTCCAGTTGATTGTGTCATTGACAGAGTTCTTCAATCACTGCCACCAAGCTACAAAGGCTTCATGATGAACTATAATATGCAAGGGATGAACAAGACAATTCCTGAGTTCTTTGCAATGCTTAAGGCTGCGGAGGTAGAAATCAAGAAGGAGCATCAAGTGTTGATGGTTAACAAGACCAGCAATTTCAATAAAAAGGGCAAGGGAAAGAAAGGGAACTTCGAGAAGAATGGCAAGCAAGTTGCCACTCCCGGGAAGAAGCCCAAAGCTGGACCCAAGCCTAAAACTGAGTGCTTCTACTGCAAAGGGACTCGTCACCGTAAGTGGAATTGCCCCAAGTATTTGGCGGAAAATAAGGAGGGCAAAGTGAACAAAGGTATATTTGATATACATGTTATTGATGTGTACCTTACTAATTCTCGTAGTAGCGCCTGGGTATTTAATACTGGTTCGGTTGCTTATATTTGTAACTCGATACAGGAGCTACGGATTAAACGAAGATTGGCTAAGGACGAGATGATGATGCGCGTCGGGAATGGTTCCAAGGTCGATGTGATTGTCGTCGGCACACTACCTCTACATCTACCTTCATGATTAGTTTTAAACCTGAATAATTTTTATTTGGTGCCAGCGTTTAGCATGAACATTATATCTGGATCTTGTTTAGTGCAAAACGGTTATTCATTTAAATCAGAGAATAATGGTGGTTGTTCTATTTATATGAGTAATATCTTTTATGGTCATGCACCCTTAAAGAATGGTCTATTTATGTTGAATCTCGATTGTGGTGATACACATATTCATAATATTGATGCCAAAAGATGCAAAGTTGATAATGATAGTGCAACTTATTGTGGCACTGCCGTTTAGGTCATATTGGTGTAAAGCACATGAAGAAACTACATGCAGATGGACCGTTGGAATTACTTGATTATGAATCATTTGAGACTTGCGAACCATACCTCATGGGAAAGATGACTAAAACTCCATTCTACGGAACAATGGAGCGAGCCAATGACTTATTGGAAATAATACATACCGATGTACACGGTCTGATGAGTATTGAGGCACATGGCGGGTATCATTATTTTCTGACCTTCACAGATGACTTGAGCAGATATGTGTATATCTACTTAATGAAACACAAGTCTGAAACATTTGAAAAGTTCAAATAATTTTAGAGTGAAGTGGAGAATCATCATAACAAGAAAATAAAGTTTCTACGATCTGATCACGGAGGTGAATATTTGATTTATGAGTTTGGACTTCATTTAAAACAATGTGGAATAGTTTCACAACTCACGCCACCTGGAACACCACAACATAATGGTGTGTCCGAACGTCGTAACCGTACTATATTAGATATGGTGTGATCTATGATGTCTCTTGCCGATTTACCACTATCTTTTTGGGGTTATGCATTAGAGTCAGTTGCATTCACATTAAATAAGGCACCATCTAAATCCATTCAGAGGACACCGTATGAACTGTGGTTTGGCAAGAAACCTAAGCTATCGTTTCTTAAAGTCTGGGGTTGCGACACTTATGTCAAAAGGCTTCAACCTGATAAACTCAAACCCAAATCAGAGAAGTGCGTCTTCATAGGATACCCTAAGGAAACAATTGGGTACACCTTCTACCACAAATCCGAAGGCAAGATCTTTGTTGCCAAAAATGGAACCTTTCTAGAGGAGTCGAAAGAAGTGAGTGGGAGGAAAGTATAGAACTTGATGAGGTAATTGTACTTTCTCTCAATTTGGAAAGTAGCACATCAAAGAAATCCGTTCCCGTGATGCCTACACCAACTGGAGAGGAAGTTAATGATGATGATCATGAAACTTCAGATCAAGTTGCTACTGGACCTCATTGGTCGAACAAAGCAAGTTCCGCACCAGAGTGGTACGGTAATCATGTCCTAGAAGTCATGTTACTAGACTATGGTGAACCTACGAATTATGAAGAAGGTATGATTAGTCCAGATTCTGACAAATGGCTTGAGGCCATGAAATCTGAGATAGGATCCATGTATAAGAACAAAGTATGGACTTTGGTGGACTTGCCCGATGATCGGCAAACCATAGAGAATAAATGGATCTTCAAGAAGAAGACTGACGCTGATGGTAATGTTACTGTCTACAAAGCTCGACTTGTTGCAAAAGGTTTTTGACAAGTTCAAGGGGTTGACTATGATGAGACCTTCTCACCCGTAGCGATGCTTAAGTCCATCGTAATCATGTTAGCGATTGCCACATTTTATGATTATGAAATATGGCAAATGGACGTCAAAACTGCATTCCTCAATGGATTTCTTAAAGAAGAGTTGTATATGATGCAGCCAGAAGGTTTTCACTATTACAGGATGCTGCTAACGCGACACAATGATCAGAGACCGTTTGAGAAACTGTGTGCAATGCAATAATCGCAAACGGTGGTGTCAGAAAACCGTCTAAAATGTGGAAAACGTTTGCGATAACGGCTGCATCAAACACAGTTCAGATTTTAGTTGTGTGTGTGATGTAGGGCATATGGTTCAGTTCAATTAACTGTTTGCGATGAGGAGGAACAAAAGAAACGGGCAGCCAGATGAAGGCATGTGCGATACACATCATACGGTTCACTCGGATGTACTGTTTGTGATTAGGCAACACAAAAGAAATGGTCAGTCAGATCAAGGTGTATGTGCGATATACAACATGCGGGTATGAACTGTTTGTTTTGAGACAAGAGAACATAAACGGTTCAATATAACAAGATGTGTGTGATACGCGGCAAACATGTCTGTAATCAGAAATGTGTGCGAAGACCGATAATAACACAGACGATTGCTTCTATTAAGACATATGTGATATGCTCTGTCTACACAACATGTATTGGCCATTGGGGGACGGGCGGTCATCCGAATACGCTGTAAGGGTGCGAAGAGGCATCCTATATCAACAAGGACTAGTTGTTCCACCGGTAGCTCATCTAAGAGAAATCTCAAGTTAAGTGTGCTCAGGCTGGAGCAGCCATCAGATGGGTGACTGGATGGGAAGCTGTGTTGATGTTAAATTAACTGATAGGATGGGTCATATCGGTCAAATGACCAAAATGACTCATTCCCTCAACTAATTTAACCTCGAGGTCCTTGTTTTTTATTTTTATTTTATTTTTTAACATATGTTAAAGAAGGTCTATCACATTACTTTTTGACAATGTGTATACGTAGCATACAGTTGATCCATCCGACCTGTTTGTGATGGAATAAGCCGTGTGTGTTGTGGGTAAACACTTGCTAGTGTACAACCATTTGCAATTGATGAATTCATCATTGACGAGTTCCCTAGTGTGGTCCATGTTCATCTCATCATCATCTACTTCTTGTGCTAGCTCGATGTTCCTTTATATTGTAAGTTTCCATTAATTGATGGTGTTCTATGAACATGCCACCATTTCCTGCCATTTCCTCACCTGTTTCCCGCCACCCAGCGATACTGCATATAAACCTAGACGCGGCGCGATGCACGGAGGCAACAAGCGCAGCCTGTAGCACATCCACCTTTTCCAAGCATGCCAACGCACCAAAGCGCCACCTCTGCCATCAACCTCGTCGACGAGGAAAACCAGAAGGCGCCACAACCCGTCGAGGTCGCGGTGCTCCCCAGCAACGCGATGGATGATGCCGTGATGCACGTAATCACCAGGGTTGAGCAGACCTTTGGTGCATGGCGCTTCAGCGCCGCAGATCAAGATAGGCATGTCAGCACCGAGAGGCCGCAGCTCGCCGCACAACATGATTGATGGCACGCCGCAGAGCAAGCTAGGCGCGTCCGCGCTGATATGCTACAGCTCGCCGCACGGCGAGACTGTTGGAGCACCGCAGAGCGAGAGACGCGGTGCACCGCATAGCAAGAGCGGATCCATCGGTGCTTGCCTGCTGTCGACAGGGCGTCACAGCTGGGTACACGTCTCGTTAGTACCCCCATTCCTCACCAGGAATGGGCACATGCCCTCTGCGCTGTACTTGCACCAGAGGCCAGTCGTGACGTAATTGTACCGGACGCCTGCCGTGCTGTTTGCATGGGTCGCGCCATTCGCCCGCTCGATGCCAATGTGCTGGTCGGTAGGCTCGACCACCTCCTTGGCCCATGTGTCCACCTGGGCGCAGTAGAGGAACATGGCCGTCGCATCCTCGAGGCGGTGATCTCCGATGAAATAGCCAACTTGAAGCTCGAGATCGCGCTCCATATGTACCGCGAGCTTGTCGACCGCTTGGACGAATGGCTGCACGGGTTCAGGTAGAGCCAAGAGCTACCATAGGCAAGGGATGCTGGTCATGGTCTCATGGACGCGTTTTATTTTGTTGAGTCGTTTCAACATGGATAGCTATGTATTCACAACAATCATACTATTTCTCTGTTTATTGCTCTGTTTCAATGTGTGTACTCTGTTTTCCGTTCTTATATGTTCCGTCTCAATGTGTGTATATACATTTTTCATTCTATATATGTGGATGATAACAGATAGATTCAAATTAGTATACAAAAACTGATAGAAATTGGAATTCATAATATATATATAATATTAATTGTTCATTAGTTCATCACAGAATATATATAATATCATCACATATACGTGATGATACTTAACTACTAGGTACAATGCATAAAATTGAAAATGAACAATACTAAAACTAATAATCCCTCATGGGGCCAGTATTCCGGCAGCCCCTCGCCAGCATCTCCCTGGTGCGCGGCGTCTTCCCAGAGTGGAGGCAGTACTTCGGCTCCTCCGCCTCGCAGCGCTTGACGTGCCGATCTGCCTCTTGTAGGCGGATGCACGCGAACAATCTTGCCATTTCGTTGGGCACCCACCGGAGCTCCTTGTTGGTGGCACGCTAGAGCTTATCGGCCCAGCTCAATGCAGCGACAAGGCGCTTAGCGCCTCTGGCCTTCCTCGCGAAGTACCCATCTTCGTACACCTCCTCCGCACGATGACGCGCCCGCCCCCAAAGCTTCACCGCGTCCTTTTTCCAGGCGGCATCACGGGCTTCACAGGCCGCCAGGTACCTGGCATCCTCCTCTGCCATCTCCTTCTTGAAAGCCACTTGCCTGGCTTTCTCAGCCGTCGGCGGAGACTTCCAAAGACAAAGATCATACTGGCCCCAAAACACATCCAAAGTTGGGGGGTCTGGCGTAACCTCGTCCGGCGGCGCGTAGGTGTCCTTGTCGCTGCACATCGAGTGAGCGTCCTCGGGGGGTGGCGACTCCTCGTCGGTGCGTGGGCAGACCAGCTGCGCCATGGTAGGGATTTATGAGTACTATAGTGTGAATTACACACAATTCCCGCAGCAAAATCCGTGTGTGAACATAATAGCTGACGGTTCCCAATGCAGAACCGTGTCTGACTAATAAAGCCCGCCAGTCACCTTCCAAACCTTGAGGCGCGAAATAGAGTGCTAATCATGTGGGGCCGGTTGTCTTGCCAGATTTTACATTTTCTTTTTTGAACACCAGATATTTACATCGTCTAATGATTTTTTAACTCGCACACAAGTACACAAATATGATTTTCCAAACAACTATGATCAGCCGTTGCATGTAGATGTAGTTCAAATTTGAATTATGGTCATTAAATGGCTAGAAAATCACTTAAATGTCTTCAAAAGGTCAAATGCCCCCTGAAATTTTCCAAATTTTCACATGACAGTTGTATTAGTGCACGTTACACGTAGAAAAAAATTAAAGGCCGTAAGAGGATGCTATGTGCCGTTCGTCATCAAACACGCATTGTTCCCTTCTTGGAACCACGAGCATTCTAGTGAGTTGCTCCGGTTTGTGAGGGGTGTGTGTCCAAACTTACGTCAAACAAATCAATTTTTGTACCATATCATCTTGATGGCATGACATTACATCAAGCAAGTTTTCATGTTTTTTTGATCATTTTTTATTTTTTTTTGCAATAAAAATGCCATGGCACTCCATGCATGTACATGTGTCAATGCCATGAGACCAATATGTTTGAAAATTACTTCTACTTTATTGCACATGGAATTAACTCGCACACAAGTACACAAATATGACTTTCAAACCATTATGGTTAGCCATTGCATGTACATCTAGTTCAAATTTGAATTACCATCATTAAATGGCTATGAAATCACTTAAATGTCTTCAAAAGGTCAAATGACCCCTGATATTTTCAAAATTTTCACATGACAGTTTGTATCAGTGCACATTACACGTAGAAAATTTTTAAAGGCCGTAAGAGGAAGCTATCTACCGTTCATCATCAAACATGCATTGTTCCCTCTCGGAACCACGAGCCTTCTAGTGAGTTGCTCCGGTTTGTGAGGGGTGTGTGTCCAAACTTTCATCAAGCAAGCCAATTTTTGTACCACATCATCTTGGTGGAATGACATTACATCAAGCAAGGTTTCATGTTTTTCTGATCATTTTTTATTTTTTTGGAATAAAAATGACATGGCACTCCATGCATGTACATGTGTGCATGCCGTGAGACTAATATGCTTGAAAATTTGTTCTAATTTACTGCACATGGAATTAACTTGCACACAAGTACACAAATATGATTTTTCAAACCGTTATGGTTAGCCGTTGCATTTACATCTAGTTCAAATTAGAATTACGGTCATTAAATGACTAGGAAATCACTTAAATGTCTTCGAAAGGTCAAATGACCTCTGAAATTTTTCAAATTTTCACAAGACAGTTAGTATCAGTGCACATTACACATAGAAAAATTTTAAAGGCCGTAAGAGGAAGCTATCTGCCGCTCGTCATCAAACATGCATTGTTCCCTCTTGGAACCACGAGCCTTCTAGTGAGTTGCTCTGGTTTGTGAGGGTGTGTGTCCAAATTTTTGTCAAACATGCCAATTTTTGTACCACATTATCTTGGTGGCATAACATTACATTAAGCAAGGTTTCATGTTTTCCTGATCATTTTTTAATTTTTTGGAATTAAAATGCGATGGCACTCCATGAATGTACATGTGTCCATGCCGTGAGACCAATATGTTTGAAAATTCCTTATAATTTACTGCACATGGAATTAACTCGCACACAAGTACACAAATATGATTTTTCAAACCGTTATGGTTAACCGTTGCATGTACATCTAGTTCAAATTAGAATTACGGTCATTAAATGGCTAGGAAATCACTTAAATGTCTTCAAAAGGTCAGATGACCCCTGAAAATTTCCAATTTTCACATGACAGTTTGTATCAGTGCACATTACACGTAAATTTTTTTGAAGGTCGTAAGAGGAAGCTATCTGCCGTTCATCATCAAACATGCAATATTCCCTCTCGGAACCACAAGCCTTCTAGTGAGTTGCTCCGGTTTGTGAGGGGTGTGTGTCTAAACTTTCGTCAGACAGACCAATTTTTGTACCACATCATGTTGGTGGCATGACATTACATCAAGCAAAGTTTCATGTTTCCTAATCATTTTTCAATATTTTGGAATTAAAATGCCATGGCACTCCATGCATGTGTCCATGCCGTGAGACCAATATGTTTGAAAATTCCTTCAAATTTACTGCACATGGAGTTAACTCACACACAAGTACACAAGCAAGATTTTTCAAACCGTTATGGTTAGCCGTTGCATGTACATCTAGTTCAAATTTGAATTACGGTCGTTAAATGGCTAGAAAATCAATTAATTGTCTTCAAAAGGTCAAATGACCCCTGAAATTTTCCAAATTTTCACATGACAGTTAGTATTATTGCACATTACACGTAGAAATTTTTTGAAGGCCGTAAGAGGAAGCTATCTGCCATTCGTCAGCAAACATGCATTGTTCCCTCTCGGAACCACGAGCCTTCTAGTGAGTTGCTCCGGCTTGTGAGGGGTGTGTGTCCAAACTTTCGTCAAACAAGCCAATTTTTGTACCACATCATCTTGGTGGTATGACATTATCTCAAGCAAGGTTTCATGTTTTTAATTTTTTGGAATTTAAATGCCATGGCACTGCATGCTTAATTGTGTCATAGCCGTTAGACCAATATGTTTGAAAATTCCTTGCAATTTACTGCACATGGAATTAAATCACGCACAAGTACACAAAATATGACTTTTCAAACCGTTTTGGTTAGCTGCTGCATGTACATGTAGTTCAAATTTCAATTATGGTCATTAAATGGCTAGAAAATCACTTAAATGTCTTAGAAGGTCAAATGACCCCTGAAATTTTCCAAAATTTGACATGACAGTTGTATTAGTACTACAAATTTTCTCGTACATTTAAAACACCATCCGTTGCCACTTTACTCCAAATTCGTCTTTCACAGCTAATAGAAAATATCTACAACATCACACATAGTTGTTTTGTAGGAATCGTTTGCGATGAAAAATTCTGGGTCTATTTAAATCTTCCTCCTTAAGCTTCACCGGCTCGTCTACTCCAGTGTCAGCAACCCCCGAATCCACAAATCCCGATACCCATCCCCGCACCCCCTTGTTACAAAGATGACGCCTTTGAAACGCTTCGTGAAGGCCCGTACGATGGCCGCGTCCCCCCCAGCGCCGCCGCATTCGCATTGAGCACGACCTGTTCTGCCGAGAGGGCATCTGCGACAGCTGAGACAGCTGCAGCTGCTGCTGCGACAGGGACTGCAAATGCCGAGAGCGCTCAAGCTTTCGGCCGTGGCGCCGATGTCGCCTTGGCCCGGGTCGAGGCCATCCACGCCAAGATATTATAGGCCACCTCGGAATCCAGCAGGCAACCCACGTCCGAAAAGGCGGTGGTGGCCATGGAGCACCTGCTTCCTCATGAGGTTGTCGACTGGGAGCTGGAGATGCAGGAGGCGGCGGAGATCGAGGAGCGCCGGGAGGAGGAGTTACGCATGGCCCAGGTCGAGGTAGAGAAGAGTCTGTCCATCGAGGAATCGGCAGTGGAGTACCAATGCGAGCTCTGGCGTAGCCACCACTACGAGTACTACAACCTTGAGGGTGACGCCAAGGACGAGGACGTGGTCGACTTTAGCAGGGGGACACAGAGTCCACCAATGGTGGCATGTGGCCAGGACAAGTCATCGACATTTCATCTCATACCGGCGATGCATAGGCCGGCACGGCGGTGGATTTGTTAAAATTATTCATACTTAGGCTTTGTTTTTAATGCTGGTCTTTTGTTAGAGCAATGTTTAGGCGAACTGTCTCTGTTTTATTAGTAAAATTGCTCGATTTAGTAAGTCTTCTTTCGGCCTATTAGCAGCCCATCATCAACTCCAGCCTGTTAACGGCCCGGAACGTCTTTCGGCCTTTTCTCAGCCCATTCTGCAGTTGGGCCCATTGTAGCCTGCTGTGACTTTAGGCCTATCCTCGGCCCATTCGGTAAATGGGCCAACTCTTAGCCCATTTTATCTCCCGGCCTATTAATGGCCCGCACAACAGTTGGGCCTTTGACTTTATGTCCATTAGGGGCCCATGTTCCGTAGGGCATCATTTCAGCCCAACGCGGCTTTAGGCTTGTTAAAAGCCTAGTTTGCAAACTGGGCCTCCTCTAGCCCATAATACTTTCGGCCTCTTACTAGACCGTAAAGTAAAAGGGCCGAGACAAAACTGACATTTATTTCGGCCTGGTAAAGGCCCGCGGGCCATTTCCATTTATACGGCCCTATCGAGCTTTAGGCCCGTTGAGGGCCTGCTAAGAGCCGTTGTTACGGTGGGCCACATCATTTGGGATCCACTTAATATTATTTTGACCAGCCCAATTAAGGCCCGCTTTGACTACACATGTTTGTTCATTTGTATGGCGTCCAGGAAATGTTTGGGCGTGTTGGCCCCCGTTTCAATGATATAGCATATTCAAGAATTATCCTACTCTATACTATCGCCTCTAAAAAACATACATTATACAATAAAAAGACTAAGGCATAGAAATGTAGAATAATCCTACACTACACAATAAAGAAATTACAGACGAATATACCCACTGGGCATTATAGTTCAGCACCAGTGATAATAAAGTGTACGCAAATAGCAAATTACATACCCTGGACAAATAAAGCTCATACATCATGGACATGCATCAACAGAACTTACCATTTGAACTATAATCTCTTCACAAAATAGGATTGGCCGGGTTCAGATAGCACAAATTTCAGTCTGCAAACTCTCCAATTCCTTCGTGGTTACCTCAGTGTATTGTTTCATTTTTTAACTCTTGCATCTAATACCTGCATGTCCAGTCTCAACTTGTTGATTGTACATTGAGAATCATGTACACGTTGTCTTGCCACCTCTAGTTGATGCTCTAGAACATCAGCACATTCCAATTCCAATCTATAATCATTCGGTAACGGCGATGCTGCACTGCTCGCAGATCTTTGTGTTGATGTCACTTCATCCTGATATGTTTCTATAAGTACACATGACTAGGGCAAAAATATAGTTACAACAGTGACGCAAGCAAGACAGACTATTTTGTACATGGAAAAACAGGACTAACAATAATGTTACATGTCATGAAGCATAACCAGGTGATATTTTAAAAATTATAAAAAAGGTAGTGTGTGCAGCCTGCATACAGAAATCTCTCTTAGCTCATCAGAGGAGCATGATGTTGGGGCCCAATCCAAAACACAAACAAGTTACAAATTTAGACAACACGTTGCGTATAAGTAAGCAAGCAGTTGGCCATTCTGTAGCTCAATTAAAGTCTTAGGGAGCATAATGAATAGCAGAGGGATTCATACAAACCTACTACAACAAGCAAAACTATACAATCATTAGCCTAGTATAAACTAGATTGTGAGCCTCATGCAATAATAGTTGGTTAATAGACTTCAAAGCTTCAGGCAGAGTAATCAAATGGTAAGGCCTTTAATTATGTCAACTAATAGTTATACAAGTACCCAACATCAGGCATCATTGTTTGGGCATCTCATTAACTGAGGAAAAATAAAGCAATTGCAAAGAGCAAATTAACTATGCTTGAAACAAACAAGGAATTGAACTGTTGAGTTGGATACAGTGACTTACCTTAACTAGTTGAACAGGCTCAGGGCAGCTCCTACTTCTCTTGTAAGGCTCCTTCCTAACATCTTGTACTTTGAAATACTCAATCTTATCTTCATTGCACCCCCTCTGCAAGGTGACACAAACTAGTTACGTGTCTCCTTGGAAGATAAATATGCATACTTACCAGTCTGTGAACAACACAAAAGGATAAGATTATAACAAAACAACACCACATAATGAAACATGCCACATCTCTTGCACTTGCACACAATGAAATGAGCATTTACTATGTCTGCACTATGTAAAACTATGCATACCTTCAAACTAGATCTCCAGGTACTCTTGGAGAGCCTACTTTAGTGTACAGCCAAACCTTTATGTCACCTCTGAGTTAGAAAAGGCCCCACTATAGCAGTCCTTAGTGTTTAAATCGTTGACAAGCTCTGTTAGAGTGTTATCTCAAGAACAACAAGTAATCAAAGCAAGCAGTCCTAGTATGGCTGGTTGATGCAAAAAAGCAGTTGAACAGATGTGTGAGCAAATCTTACATATCAAGAAAAGAAGCAAAGCAGGAGGCTTAAAGACCATCACTTGGCTGAGTAGATTTAAGGGGCATTTAAACATCATGTGCAACGTATGAACTAACATAAACATGGCATATTCCAGATTCTACAATGGAATGCACATGTATTAGGTTATGCCATGTATGATGATGCCTAAAGGTACACTATAGCAGGCATGAGTGATTCATCATTGCACGCACAATTGAATTGCAGGTTGAGGGCCAGTTTGATTCCGCCTTTTCAAGGCTTATTGTCAAAATAAGCCATATAAGATGTAAAGAAGCCATTTTTGAGTTATGGTCTTGGTCTTAACTTATTTTGCTTTGGAGGGGGGTGTTTCGGGTAGAAGCTCACTAAAAATTGAAGGGAAGGGGAATAGTGAAATGACTCTGTTGTCTGCCTATATTGCACTCAAAATGCAACTGCTCACGCCCTTGTCACACCTGACCCTCAAGTAAAAACAAACACGCAAGCATTCATTGCCTTGCCCGCTTGCATCTTGATACGTCTCCAATGTATATATAATTTTTGATTGTTCCATGCTATTATATTACCCCTTTTGGATGTTTATGGGCTTTATTTTACATATTTATCTCAATTTTTGGGACTAACCTACTAACCGGAGGCCCAGCCCATATTGCTGTTTTTTTGCCTATTTCAGTATTTCGAAGAAAAGGAATATCAAACGGAGTCCAAACGGAATGAAACCTTCGGGAGCGTTATTTTGGAACAAATCTGATCCAGAGAGCCTGGAGTGCAAGTCAAGAAAGCTCCGAGGGCCCCATGAGATAGGAGGGCGCCCCCCTATAGGGCGCGCCCCCCTGTCTCGTGGGCCCCTCGGGCGGCCACCGACGTACTTCTTCCTCCTATATATACCTACAGAACCCGAAAACATCCAGGAGCACCACGAAACACAATTTCCACTGCCGTAACCTTCTGTATCCGCGAGATCCCATCTTGGAGCCTTCGCCGGCACTCTGCCGGAGGGGGAATCGACCACGGAGGGCTTCTACATCAACACCATAGCCCTTCCGATGAGTTGTGAGTAGTTTACCATAGACCTACGGGTCCATAGTTATTAGCTAGATGGCTTCTTCTCTCTTTTTGGATCTCAATACAATGTTCTCCCCCTCTCTTGTGGAGATCTATTCGATGTAATCTCTTTTTGCGGTGTGTTTGTCGAGATCCGATGAATTGTGGGTTTATGATCAAGCTTATCTATGAATAATATTTGAATCTTCTCTTAATTATTTTATGTATGATTGAGTTATCTTTGCAAGTCTCTTCGAATTATCAGTTTGGTTTGGCCTACTAGATTGATCTTTCTTGCCATGGGAGAAGTGCTTAGCTTTGGGTTCAATCTTGCGGTGTTCTTACCCAGTGACACAAAGGGTTTCAAGACACGTATTGTATTGTTGCCATCAAGGATAACAAGATGGGGTTTATATCATATTGCATGTGTTTATCCCTCTACATCATGTCATCTTGCTTAAAGCGTTACTCTATTCTTATGAACTTAATACTCTAGATGCAGGCAGGAGTCAGTCGATGTGTGGAGTAATAGTAGTAGATGCAGGCAGGAGGAGTCGGTCTACTTGTTATGGACGTGATGCCTATATACATGATCATGCCTAGATAATCTCATAACTATGTGATTTTCTATCAATTGCTCGACAGTAACTTGTTCACCCACCGTAATACTTATGCTATCTCGAGAGAAGCCTCTAGTGAAACCTATGGCCCCCGGGTCTATCTCTTATCATATTTGCTTTCAATCTACTTTTATTTTCATCTTTACTTTTTGCATCAATATTACAAAATACCAAAAATATATTATTATCTCTCTTTCAGATCTCACTTTCGCAAGAGGCCGTGAAGGGACTGACAACCCCTTTGTCGCGTTGGTTGCGAGTTCTTAGTTTGTTTGTGTAGGTGCGTGGGACTTTTGAGGAGCCTCCTACTGGACCGATACCTTGGTTCTCAAAACCGAGGGAAATACTTACGCTATAGTTTGCTGCATCACCCTCTCCTCTTCGGGGAAAACCAACGCAAGCTCAAGACGTAGCAAGAAGGATTTCTGGCGCCGTTGCCGGGGAGGTCTTCGCTCAAGTCAATACATACCAAGTACCCATCACAAACCCATCTCCCTCGCATTTACATTATTTGCCTCTCGTTTTCCTCTCCCCCACTTCACCCTTGCCATTTTATACGCCCTCTCTTTCCCAATCTCCTTCTCTCTTTTCCGTTTGCCTTCCCTTTTCCATGGCCGAGTCAAAAAGAACTAAGGGTTTTCTCCTGAGCTCTAGTGCCTTGGAGAACCCATCTATCCTCTCTAAGCTCATGAATAATGACACTATAAGACCCACCGGGGTCTCCAATGAGAGCTTGAATAATTTTTATGAGGATGACTCTGGAATTTTTTGTTATTTATTTGACGAGTCTTTAAAAGATGCTTGGGATAGGTTATTAAGAATTCAGGCTAGCTATGTGCCACAATATCAAATTGAAGATTACTTAAAGAGTTTTTATGTTGGCTTGCCCGCTTCTTTTAGACAAGTTTTAGATTCTATTTTTGAAGGAAGTTTTCTTGAAAGGGATGCTATAGATACTTATGAAAAAATGAAAACCATATTTGGGCACCCTTTGAATGATAAGGTTGAATCAACTACTCTCTTGTGCTTTTATCAAAATGAAATTATTAAAGAGATGAAATCTAGTTTGGAGGCAAACTTCCGTAACGTTCTTAATCTTACTTCTTCGATTAATGGCCATGTGCTTACTTTAAATAGAAGAATGAATGCCATAGAAAGGAGATCCCCCTCTTCAAGTGCCAAAGATGGCACTAGTTAGATCTATCTTCGCTTTAATTCCTAGCTAGGGGCGTTAAACGATAGCGCTAGTTGGGAGGCAACCCAATTTTTATTTATGTTTTTTTCTCTCCTGTTTAGGAATAAATATTGCATCTACTCTCTGTTTAGGTGTGTTTTTATCTTTTAATTAGTGTTTGTGCAAGTAGAACCTATAGGATAATCTACGATGATAGTTGATTTGATTCTGCTGAAAAAAACAGAAACTTTGTGCGCACGAATATAATTTTGTTAAATCACAGGAACATGCTTTTGCGTTGATTCTTTTTGATTCTGTTCAATAGACAAATTTTCCATGACTTTCTATTTTCGTAGGATTTTTATAGTTCCAGAAGTTTGCATTAGTTACAGATTTCTACAGACTGTTCTGTTTTTGACAGATTCTGTTTTTCGTGTGTTGTTTGCTTATTTCAATGCATCTATGGCTAGTAATTCAGTCTATGAACCATAAATAAGTTGGAATACAGTAGGTTTAACACCAAATTAAATAAATAATGGATTCATTGCAGTACCTTATGTGGTGGTTTTGTTTTCTTTCACTAACGGAGCTTATAAGATTTCCTGTTGAGTTTTGTGTTGTGAAGTTTTCAAGTTTTGGGTAAAGCTTTTATGGACTTTGGAATAAAGGGTGGCAAGAGACTAAGCTTGGGGATGCCCATGGCACCCCAAGATATTCAAGAGTAGCCAAAAGCCTAAGCTTGGGGATGCCCCGGGAAGGCATCCCCTCTTTTGTCTTCGTTCATTGGTAACTTTACTTGGAGCTATATTTTTATTCGCCACATGATATGTGTTTTGCTTGGAGCAGCGTGTATTATATTTGTCTTTTCTTTTTAGTTTACCGCAATCATCCTTGCTGTACACACCTTTTTGGAGAAGCCTATTTGATTAGAATTTGCTAGAATACTCTATGCGCTTCACTTATATCTTTTGAGCTTGATAGTTTTTGCTCTAGTGCTTCACTTATATCTTTTAGAGCATGCACTACAAAAAAATACACTTCCGTGATGATACGTGTTTGTCATAGTAGGTCGCGTTTTTTGTCATGCATGTACATCCATGACAAATTTATGACATAATCAAGATAGTCATACCTGTGCTGTCGTAGAAGTGTTCCATGACATTACCAAAATTATCATCACGGAAGTGTCCACTTCCATGACGATAAATCGCGCGTCACAGAAGTGCTTTCGTCAAGGGTGACCGACACGTGGCATCCACCATAACGGAGCGTCGTTAATCTATCGGGTCGGATTTTGGATCCGATAACCTGTTAACAGCCACGACCAATGCCGATATCCACGTGTAAAATTCTCATTGGCTGACGGATCCACGTGTCAGCTCGGCATTGGCACAGGTATCACTCATCCAACGATCGAGGTGGGGCTATGATATGTTGACACGTGGACCGGCCCAAAAGTGGCCCACAAAGTTTAAATGGGCCGGCCCAACCGAAGGCCCATAAGATTTAGCGGACCATAATGGGCCGACCCAGCTAAAGGCCCACAAAATCTAGCGGACCATAATGGGCTGGCCTAGCTAAAGGCGCACAAGATTTTGCGGACCACAATGGGCTGGCCCAGCTAAAGGCCCACAAGATTCTGCAGACCATAATGGGCCGACCCAGCTAAAGGCCCAACATTCTCTGTCAAATCGACCCGTCAACGACCTGGTCTAAACTTGTCATCAATGCGGCCCATGGTCACTTCTGGCCCGTTAACAGTCCGCTAAGTAATTGGGCCGAATTACGGCCCGGTGTATTTCCGACCTGTTAAAGGTCCGGCTTCATTTGGGCCCATTTACATGCCATCAAAACTTTTGGCCCATAAACGACCGTGAAGGATTTGGGTCATATTTGCCCATGTCTGTCATTCAGCGTGTTAGAGGCCCACTATAGATTTGGCCCACTTTCGGTGTGTTGTCATTTTCGGCCCGTTAACGCCGGGCGTAAACCATGGGCCATATGTGGCCCAATGTCATATCGGGCCCATTAATGACCCATATAAAAATGACGATAATCTAGCCCGACCGAAGTTCCGGCCTGTTAAAGGCCCGTGTATTAGGTCGGCGCATTTACGGCCTGTCCAAATTTCGGCCTGTCAAGTATCCGCATCGTAAATGGGCCACCATTTTGGCCTGCTAAGTCCAATGGGTTATTTGGCACAATCAGGGCCCAATCTCACTTTCGGTCTATTAAAGGCCCATGTTTTTTATGGGCTCGACATATTTACACCTGTAAATGGCCTACTTTTACTGAGGGCCCAAATTATGTTTAGGCCTGTTAAAGGCCCACTATGGGCATAGGCCTACCAATTTTTTTTGAAAGCTTATGCTAATTTAAGCCCAGATATTTTTAGTGGGCTACATGCCAATTTCGGCCCGTAATCGTTTTTAGCCCAATTGGAATGGGCCCGACGAATGTTGGCATGTTGGGCTCCTACGAAGCTTTCATCCGAATACATTACTAAGATAAACCTACACTATACAAAAATAGCGTCATAATTACTGCAGCCTGTGGAAGCATCATAAATGTTCTATCACAACAAAATAAATTCCAATCATACAACAAAAGGCCTGTTGGCATAAAGTTTATAGTCCTTCCAGATAAAAGCACCATCAGATGTATAGAAGCACAGACCATTTGACCTAAGTGCTAATGTTACAGGCTGTAGAATCTGATGGAGCAGCACGATCTCCACCTTTTTTCCGCCATTGCTCTTCAACAACGAAGCGAATGTCTGATAGTCTGGTTTCAAAACCATTCATATCTTGACGGCATTTCGCAACCACTATTCTTGTTTCCGAAAAAACGTCCATTAGGGATTGGACTTGTGTCTGGAGCACAGATATATAACTCTGTCTAGCAGGAAGATTTTGTTCAGTAGGCGATTTGGACGAGGTTACCTTGACATCCAACCCAGAATTATGTAGGAAGGTGCTTTTTGCACTGTTAGTGGAGAGATACTGACGCACTGCAGCAAGAGGTGACATTGTGCCTGTAGTAGCCTCGTCACCTTCATGTGGTTGTGGCTGTTCAATCATTTGTTCCATAGCTTCCTGAAAGTTTGAACTTGTAGATTAGTGTACCAGTGAGTTACTAATGAGACAAAAAAAACAAAGTAGGTTAAACGTTTATACATAACTTATTTTGGTGAACTACTGTAATACATTAGCATGTATTGTAGTGCCAACTACATAATAAAATCACTTTCGGAACATATGTCCATGTAGCATGCCTACTGTATTGTCTATTTCCTCACATTCGTTGACATCTAAGGATAAAGAGACATGGTTTAAAGTAGGATGAACATAGTATGACATCATTCATATCTTGGGCAAACAGATATAAAACAAACAAGCTATTTTATCATTGTGTGCGCACGTGAACATAACAACTAGATTACAGATCAAGACCAAAAGAATATCCTTCATCTCTTTTAAACCATGTAAGGTGAAATGATACGTTAAGAAAACTGTGTATAAAAGTGAACAGAGTAACTGACATTGGCTGCAAACGAAGTAGTTAAATGACACATCACAGTACCAATCAGTTCAAGGCAGGAGGAGTAAGGACTTACAACAACGGCTTGAACTGGTGTGCTCATGCCCTTCATCTTGCAGGTGTGGCAATCCTTGAAGATTTGCACTGCATTCAGTTCAGGTTCTTTTTGGTCCGCACGGGCTTTCCGCTGTATTTGGAACAAGTCAATATAGATACGATAATATGACACAAAAAAAGAAGGAAGTAGCAGCTATTTTCAAGAGCCTCGCAGTGTGCAATATAGCTACGAGATCCTATTGTCTGTTAGAATTTCACTTTAGAACGGTTGGTTTTGTTCTTCAAACAGTTAGCCTAGAAGAAGATACACTTGTAAGGCACATACATAAATACAAGTTCAATATGTGGTCTGATCAAATACATATAGCCTACCTGATACTTTGGATCAGACCAGTGTTTAACAAGGGCTGTCCAGTGTTCATCTGTAATATATTCCACTGGAGATGTTTGGGCGATTTCATTGTTAGCCTTGCCTTCAAAGTGAGATTTTCTAAGGTGGTACCGATACTGTCGCAGAGCAGACTGAAAAACATGAGTGCATGCTTGTTTAGTTGCATCATCTTTCAGATCCAACTTGAACCCCATCTATTGAAAAAAGAATGTGAGTCTTATTAGGAGGAAGCTAGAAAGTATGGGACAGAGCAAGACAATATTACTAATTGTGATGAATAACATTACTTACAGATAAATGGTCAAGGAAGGTGTTGAACTGGGTATTGTGTTTCTCATTCCTGTACTGGATCCACGTTGGGAGGATACGCGCATGACACCTAACGGCAACAGCTGCCTCTGATACTAACTTGTCTGACTCTGTAGCATCACGTGGCCTTTTTAAACCTGCCTCAAAATGGATCTCCATTCTTCCTCCTTTAGATTTTGTTAATCTGTCAAGCATTATCCCTGATGTTTGTTTCCACTTGCACTATGGTGCTAGTTCAACAACGAATATGGAAGTGTTAGTGTACATCAAACTGTGAGAGTACATATAAAGGAGCATGCAACTGCAACTTGACTCGGTCAGGTACCGTCTTGGTGTTGATGCTCATGAGGTTCATCTGATCTTGCCAAGTCCTGTTGTATCAACAGTGCTTCGGAAGTAGTGTTAGGTGTGAAGGCAACTTGGGAACTGGCCAGTTCTGGAGCAAACAGACGAGTAACTAGTTGAGATGCTGGTACAGTTGAAGCGGATACTGCAGTTGGTGGAGCAGGTGATACTGTGTTTGTAGATTTAGCCGGTGGACTTGGACCTTCTACTTCACTATAAGTACCAGTAGAATCTCGACGGTAGAGCCTTTTCCGTTTCACCCGACGAGTAACATCACTCCCTACTATATTATTTTCCTTGCTCTTTTTTGACTATGCCATGTCAAGTTGTACCCACAAAACAAAAGAATAAAATCACTCTTCAGAACTCATTGATGCATGATACAGACAAGCAATACTTTGATGTAAGATAACCGTATGAGGATGGAATATGTAAGAAAAACAGGACGACATGACATATTCACAGCTATGATGTGCAAACTAAGCAGAAGGATTTTCAAGAAAATAGAAGTAATGCAATCTAGACACCATATGAAAGATGCAACCAATATTACTCTGCCAAGTTAAAAGTGTCTTGTCATAAGTGGCAATTCGAAAAATTAGAAGCAGTACAGCGTAGAAATCAATGCAAGATGCAACCACTATCAAACTGCCATGTTAAAAGCGTCCAATCATGAGTTACTGATGCGGGATACACAACAGCAGTACTTTGATGTAAGAACATGGTATGATAGATAGATGCAGTGTATTCTAGACACAGAAAGCCATGTCATATGCACATGTATAACGTATAAACTCAGCAGGTGCAATTTAATCAAAATAGAAGAAGTACAAGCTAGACAACATATGCAACATGAAACTAATTATCACACTGTCAACTTAGAGCAAGCACCTGCGATGGTGGAGTGCGGGAGATGAACTCATCATGTAGACTTGGGACTTCAACTTCATTAGCAGTAGCAGTGGCAAATCTAGAGAGTCTCTGTTTGCGTCGGTGCGGAGTACCACCAACATCCCCTAACTTACTCTTTCCTTCCTATTTTCTGATATTGCCTTATGAAGTCAAAACCACAAGAAGATGAATAAAATTAGCTCTGCATAACTGGTTGATGCATGATACAGACGAACACTACTTTGATGTAAGGCAAGCGCAGGAGGATGGAATATATACAAAAAAAGACAACATTTCATATTCACACGTACGATAGGAGGATGGAATATGTATGAAAAAACAGTAAGCGGAAGGCATTTCAACAAAATTAGAAGAAATGAAAGCTAGGCACCATATGAACATGCAACCAATATCACTCTATCAGGTAAAAGTGTCTCGTCGTAAGTGCCATTTCAAGAAATTAGAAGCAGTACAAGCTAGAAGACAATGCAAGATGCAACCTACATCACAGTCCCAAGTTAAATGTGTCTTATGGGTAAGTGATCGTTGTAGGTATAAGTGGTAAGCTACGCAGATGCAATTCAACATAATCAGAAGCAATACAAACTAGACATCATACGGAAAACACAACCACGTATAACAGTTCCAAGTAAGAGCAAGCACCTGTGATGGTGGAGTAGGGGAGATGTGCTCATCGTGTACACGTATGTTCTAGAAACAGGAACACGTGTCATATTCACAGGCATTATGTGTAAAGTAAGCAGATGCAATTCAAGTTAGAAGCAATACAAGCTAGACATCATACGCGACATGCAACCACATATAATAGTGTCAAGTTAGAGCAAGCACCTGTGATGGTGGAGTAGGGGAGATGTGCTCATCATCTACACAGCTACGTTGACTGTCCAGCCTTGTGTTGTCTTGCGAATCTTGTTGGGAGGATGGCGGAGTAGAATCTGTAGAGACCCCCTGTTTGAGTTGCTCCGAAGGACCACCATCATCCACTGTCAGACTAATTTCTTTCAGCTGTAATGATTTTGCATTGTGAAGTCAAACCGATAAGAAAAAGGAATAAACTTCACTCTTCAGAACTCATTCATGCATGATACTGACGAACACTACTCGGATAAAGGCAAACACATGATGCGAGGATGGAATATGTATGAAAAACAGGATGGTGTGACATATTCACACCTATGATGTGGTAACTAAGCAGAAGGCATTTCAACAAATTAGAAGCACTGCAAGCTAGACACCATATGAAAGATGCAACCAATATCACTCTGCCAAGTTCAAACTGTATGGCGTTTCAACAAATTAGAAGCAGTATATGCTAGAAATCATATGCAAGACACAACCAATATCGCAGTGGCGATTTAAAGGTGCCTTATCATAAGTGACTGATGCGGGATATGCAAGAATAGTAGTCTGATGTAGAAACAGGAACACATGTCATATTCACATGCATTATGCGTAAAGTAAGCAAATGCAATTCAACAAAGTTAGAAGCAATACAAGCTAGACATCATACACAACATGGAACCACATATATTAGTGCCAAGTTAGAGCAAGCACCTGTGATGGTGGAGTAGGGGAGATGTGCTCATCATCTACATAGTTACATTGACTGTCTAGCCTTGCGTTGTCTTGCGAATCTTGTTGGGAGGATGGCGGAGTAGAATCTGTAGAGAACCTCCATTTCAGTTGCTCGGAAGGACCACCATCATCCAATGCCTTGCCAATTTCCTTCAGCTTTATTGATTTTGCATTGTGAGGTCATACGGACAAGAAAAAGGAATATCATTCGCTCTTCAGAACTCATTCATGCATGATACTGACGAACACTACTCTGATGAAAGGCAAAGTCATGATACGAGGATGGAATATGTACGAAAAAATGGACGGCTTGACATATTCACACCTATGATGTGGTAACTAAGCAGAAGGCGCTTCAAAAAATTAGAAACACTGCAAGACACCATATGGAAGGTGCAATCAATATCACTCTGCCAAGTTAAAACTGTCTCGTCATAGGTGGCGTTCATCAAACTAGAAGCAATACATGCTAGAAATCATATTCAAGACGCAAACCAATATCACACTGCCAACTTAAAGGTGTCCCATCATAAGTGACTGATGCAGGATACACAAGAAGAGTAGTTTCATGTAAGAACATGGTGTGATAGGCAGATATAGTATGTACCAAAAATAGGAAAGCGTGTCATATTCACATGTATCATGTGTAAGCTAAGCAGATGCAGTTTACACTAATTAGGAGCAATATGAGCTAGACACCATATGCAACATGCAACCAGATATCACACTGCCAAGTTAGAGCAAGCACCTTGGATGGTGGAGTAGGGGAGCGGAGACTTGGACCATGTAATGCACTATCAGTACAAGGAGAATCGGTACAGATGCTCCGTTTACGTTGCTGCAGAGGACCACCATCATCGCCTTCCTTACTCTTTTCCTTCCTCTTTCTTGATTTTGCCTTGTCAAGTCAAACCCACAAGAAAAAGGAATAAAATTTGCTCTTCAGAACTTATTGATGCATGATACTGATGAACACTACTTTCATGTAAGGCAGCCGCATGATAGGAGGATGGAATATGTATGAAAAACAGGACGGCGTGACATATTGACATGTATGATGTATAAAGTGTAAACTAAGCACAAGGTGCTTGAACTTGTTAGAATCGATGCAAGCTAGAAACCATATGAAAGATGAAACCATTATCACTGCCAAATTAAAAGGGTGCCCTAACAAATGTATTTGACCAAATTAGAAGCAATAGATGGCAACATGCTAGAAATAATATGCAATATGCAACGAATAAAGTGACTCATCATAAGTAATTGATGCAGTATACAGAAGAGAGGTAGTTTCATGTAAGAACAAGGTTAACACATAGATGTAGTGTGTACCAAAATAGGAAGGCATGTCATATTCACAGGTATAGTGTGTAAACTAAGCAGATGCAATTTACCCTAATTAGAAGCATTACAAGCTAGACACCGTATGCAACATGCAACCACATATCACACTGCGAAGTTGGAGCAAGCACCTGTGATGGTGGTGTAGGGGAAGTGTTGTCTTCAGGTACGGAGCAACATTCAATATCTTCATTTAGGCTTGCTATTTCTTGAGAAACATGTGGAGAGGATGAAATTGCATTCTTTATAAGAGTATTGCGTCTCATATTAACCCACGCGCGTGACTGTCTCATCATAAGCGGTAGACGCAGGATACACAAGAACAGTAGTTTGATGTAAGAACATGGTGTGATAGGAAGATGTAGTATGTACCAAAAACAGGAAGGCATGTCATATTCACATGTATAATGTGTAAGCTAAGGATATGCAATTTAAAAAATTAGGAGCATTGATGAGGGATACACAAGAGAAGTAGTTTGATGTAAGAACATGGTTAATAGAAAGACGTAGTATGTACCAAAAACAGGAAGGCATGTCATATTCACAGGTATAATGTGTTAACTAAGCAGATGCAATTTACCCTAATTAGAAGCATTACAAGGTAGACACCATATGCAACATGCAACCACATATCACACTGCCAAGTAAGAGCAAGCACCTGCGATGGTGGTGTGGGGGAATTGCGGTGATCAACTAGCGAGCTACGTTGACTATCTTCATTTAGCCTTGCTGTTTCTTGAGAATCATGTGGGGAGGATGACACTGCACTCTTTAAACGAGTAGGGCGTCTCACAGTAACCCACCCGGGTGACTGTCTCATCATAAGTGATTGGCGAGGGATACAAAAGAGCATTAGTTTGATGTACGAACATGGTTAATAGACATATGTAGTATGTATCAAAAACAAGAAGGCATGTCATTATCAAAGGTATAATGTGTAAAGTAAGCAGATGCAATTTAACCAAATTGGAAGCAATACAAGCTAGACACCATATGCAACATGCAACCACATTTGACAGCGCGAAGTTAAAGCAAGCACCTGGGATGGTTGTGTGTGGCAATTGAGATCATCAACTGCAGAGCTACTTTTACTGTCTCCAACTACTGACACTGCACCCATTAGAGCGTTGAAACGCTTACTGCTTATCTTCGAATTACACTGGAGAGACTTCTGTCTTTTCTTTTCTGCATTCATTAACACTACGTCAAAGTCTGAAATACCCATGCATAAAAAAACAATACTGTGAGTATGGGTGAAGTGTGTGCACAATTAGTACAGTGTAAAGGTAGCAGATAGTAGGTTGGTGAGAAATAAATGATGGGAGACATATGATAGCTCTACAACATGCGTGGCACACTCAATTACTACAGGATTCTATGAAAATAACAGTCTACTAAAAGCAAATAGGTTAGTCCATTTTTTCTGCACCATCCGATGTACAAAGAACGGGGAGATCGCCTTCATCTACCTCTAGCCAGTCAGTGTTGACGATCTTCCTCGAAACGCCAGCGACCACCGGCCCAGTATTCCTCCCCTGCCTGCGCCCTCCCCTCTACCTCACCGCACCGCCGTGCTTGGCACCGCCCCCCGGCCATCCATTCAAGCCCCGCCGACCTCCAGATCGGGCGCAAGCAGCTCCTATGCCCCACACCCCTATGATAGACACCGATGCGCTGCTTCCCCGAGGAATAGGCGGACTAGGTGCTCCGCGCGCCTAAGCGGGTGCTGCTTCTTTTAATTGCGGTTCGACTGACCCTGAATTGAAATCCAGGCGGGCTACTCACCTCTAGCAAAGGTGAAATAGTAAAAGGGAGGAAACCTTGTGCATTTAGTATCACGAAGAGGATGCAGTAAGAAGCGCTCAACTAGTTTCTTTCGTGGGATGAATACGGTGTGAGCGAAGACGTAAGATTTGCACGAATAAGGGAAGAGGAGTACCTTTTTCTGCTGGCAGTGCTGTGTCCTCCTTCTGTTTTTCCGACGATCTTGTTGTTCGCCGGAAACCAGAAGTTGTGGAGGACGGTGCAGCCTTGGACGCACCCATGGCCAAGTTGTTGAGTGTGGTGCGGTGGCCGTCTGTCGGCGGCAGGGAAGCGGATCCAAGGCGGCGAACGACGGCGTAGCGGGAACAACTCCGGTGCGGTGGACGGTTGCGACAGTGGAGCCGCAACAGTGAGGCGTAGGACAGCGTGGTCAGAGTGGTTCTGGTATGGCGCACGTCGGCATCGGTGTCGTGGAGGTAGCTCTGCCTCGGCTTCAGCTGCTAAGTCCTTAAGGGCGTTGCGGTTGCGGTTGCGTTGGACGACGATGCCGGGGTACCGGCTTCAGCGTGATGGAGGAGGGCGGTGGTGGATTGGCCGCTATGGGGTGGAGGACGGAGGAGGTTGGGGTTTTGCGGCTGGTGGAGAGGGTGTTTTCACGCCCATGGAGTATGAATGGGGAAATAGAGGGAGGCGGGGAACTAAGGGGGAACAATGTTTCGGTTTGAGACGTGCTTGTTTGAAATTTGGGGAAAGTTACAAACTTTGCCCCCATCTAGAATTTCAGACATATTGCAGGTTGGGGGTAGGACAGTCATGTCAGGTGTCCCAAATGTGGGCGGGATAGATTTCGGCCGAGCGCATGGGTGTTTAGGCGCCCACGGTGTATGAATGCTTCTCGGAGGCGGTTGAGACTGGCATCTTGGTGAAGTTACAAACCTACCCCGGTTTAGACCTTTGGACATCGGGCCGATAGGCTACACGGGCCAGAGTCAGGACAGTAATTCCCTACCACCAAAACATTAGTCTCGCGCGGTTTCGGGTGACCAGAGGCCTATTTGGCGCTTCGTTCAATATTTGGGAGCAGAAGCATTAACGTTTTCGGTTCTCTTGAATTGAACTTTCAGGATTTGTCAAACTTCACAAATCTTTACTCTTGAAAATCCTAAAGCTACAATTATTTTGGAATGGAGGGGGTACATTTTAATATACATTATACATGAGTATATATTAAAAAATATGCAACTTACCTCAGTTCATGCATGGTTCCAGGTATAATCTCCTTGGTTGCAAAAAAAAAGTTAGATATGCGTATGAATATATATACCATGTTCAAACTCACAACAAAGATTGATGCCCCCTTTTACATCTGATTTACAAATGCCATTATCTCGGGTTCAAATAGATGAATGCACTTCCTATGAATTGGAATCTTCGAAACCCCCTTTATGCTGAATTCGACATGTATTTTATTTCGTAGCTAGCAATTTGGAATGTATCCATGCAAGTGACAAATGTATAAAGTGCTTCACACTAACAACATGGAGTGCACTAATTAATGTTTATATATGAATTGCAAAAGCATCCATTGCCTGTATTTCAAACCGCTCTCACTCTATGAATCGATAATATGAAATAAACACATGCACATGCTAGAATTCAATAGAGTATGGGTGTCTGATAGATCGATTTTCGTCCATACGCAATTTGCAAAATTCATGATCTCATACAAAAATAATAATGCCATTTATATTTTAATTTAATGCGTAGAACCGCCTTTTACACGTAGATGTCTCTCTATCTAACGCATAAGTGCACACACTTTATATGCATCAGTATTTCTCTTTCACACATGCTCACAATCTCTCTCAGGGTGTCGGGGTGTCTCACGCACATGCTCTCTCTCTTTCTCTATCTCTCTTTCTGACTACTATGTACCACTCTTTTCACTAATCTCAGTTGGAAAACACTATTTCTCTCACATGCATATATACACATGCACGGTCTCTACTAGCCCTCTATACGCACATATATGTGCATACGTGTCTCCCGCACGCACATTATCTTTAGGCCTCTCTCGCACACATTGCCCCCCCCCCGACACACCTCTCTAATAGTAGTTGGCAGATATGATTTCATCATATCATTTGGTAGGATATCCCTGGCTGTTAGGCTGGATGGTAATATGAGGTAAAGTTTTACCGTAGTTCGGATCGGACCCTTGCAGTTGAAGAAAGAGCCTACTCCTGGTACTGTATATTAGTGTTAGGGGTGTGTACAAAGTACACGTGAATACTAGGCATTGTGCATGTGTGTATACTATCAACGAACTAGCCCCCAAGCTTGTATAACATCCTAAGGGCCTAGGGTTACAAATCATATATAGTCGGCTTACCACCAGTGGGGATAGAGTCCTCCGCGAGTCTAGTAGCTTCGTGTTGTACGCCGAGTCCTCCACATGGGTCTCCGTATAACATGTCTCGGTCCAACCTATATGTGGCGCAGGATGGAACTGACCCATGAGTCTTCATGTTGACCCACCACAACTAGAAATGATGTGCCCACCACACCACACACGCAATCGGCCACTATGTAAATAAGCATATACAATATTACAACAGTATCTAGCTCACGATACATCTCCATATTTTGTTGATGACACTGACGGACTTTGCATTTGATGCGTGCTCCATATTTTGTTGACGACACTTACGGTCATTGTATTTGAAGCAAAAGCACGATATGGTCACTGGACTTCAGAATAAGCTCATCACGGTCACCACATACATTTTGTCATGCTAACCAACATGTGGTTGGATGGTTAGAGGACAGTGGTTTCTCGAGCCAACCAAGGGGTAAAGTCCCGGTGCTCGCATTTATCTTGTGTTAATTTCAGTATTTTCCGGCGATGTACGTTTAGTGGGAGGAGACGTTCCACTCGACTACGAGGCACCTATGGTGACTTCGTAATTAAAATCTCAAGATCATATATACTGGCCCACTCTCTCGAAGGTGCGGTGGCGGACCGGCGGTGGGGAGTGGTTTCGGGGAGGGCGGGCCGGCCGCAGGCGGCGGGGGAGGGCGGTTCGGCCGGTGGTGGCTGGCGGCTCGGGGGGGTGGGGGGGTGGAGTTTGATGATAAACAGGAGGCCCTTGATTTCGTATCCAACGGCTGGAAAATCTAATGACCAGAGATGAAAAAGTCAGTCGACTGACGTGTAGCCTCACCCCGCATGTACACATGCACGTACACATGCACGCACGCAAGACACGCACGCATGTAGGCGTGCAACACTGACACATACACATAACGTACACACACACACATGCTGGTGTGCAACACTGACACGTACACATGCACTCACGAACACACGCACGTACGCACCCATGCATGCAACACTGAAACGCACCCTTGCACGTACGCACCCATGCATGCAACACTGAAACGCACCCTTGCACGCACGCAACACTCGCACGCCTGGATGCACACATCACACGATGCAAGACACATGCTTAACTACATGAAAAAGATGACGTCACACTCAATGAACAATCATCGGTTTATGAAATGCCCGCTTCTGACCGCCCTGGCCCACCAAAGGTTCCTCTGCTGTGCGCTGCCTGCGTTGGGTCACTGACATGCAGGCCATGCACCCAAAGAGCCCACACGTCAGTGGAAGAATGGTGCAGTGTCCTAGGTTAGAGTCGAGGGCGCCACTCGCGGCACACCCGGCTGAACACGCCTCCGTGCCGCATTCAAACGCCTCCATGAAACCCGCCCGTGTGGAAGCCGAGAAACCCACTCTGGACACACGTCCGTTCATGACCGGGCCGATGTTAAACGCAATGCCGGCCGAGCTCCTCTCGTCCGCCGTCTATTTAATCTCCTATTTAAACGAGGCCAAACGCAGGCCAAGAATCGCACACCTCTGCCGCTCCCCTATCTCCTCCACCATTTTGTCCACTCTTACAATGGCTTACGAAGAGTAGTTATTCCGCATCCAAGCCGGCTTGGTAGCCCGCCAGATACGAGCTATGCAGCTCGCTGATCCACCTCCCTCCCCTCGCCCGACGGAGCTAGTTGCCGCCCCAAGCCGGCGTGCGGTTCAGCAACTCGCCGCTCCAGGCCAGCTCGACGAGGAGCGGCGCACGGGCGTCGTTGCTACCGTCCACGCTGCTGCCTCGTACCGCGTCTCCCATTTCTGTGGCCGAGACTCCCATGCCAGTGGCCATGCCATGCAAGCAGTGACAGAAGCCGGGTGCGCGGAGAGTGACGAGTCGGTGGCCAGCGCCTCCGTGTCCACCACCATCATCGAGGAGAAGTAGAACACGGGAGGCCACCGCCGCTTGGGTCCCATGAAGGCCACCGCGGAGGCGACGCCGGCGTACACAACAGGTGTCTTGCCGAATCCTTTTGTTGCGAGGACCTTCGTCGACCCCGCATGGGCTCCACGGAAGAGGTCAATGTTAGGATGAACTCGAGCCGGTGCCGGCCATGGCGAAGTAGTGGCCGGTGATGAACTCGAACCGGTGCCGGCCACCATCATCTTCGGCACCAGCCAATGATATCAGTTGGGCAGTGGGGAAGCGAGCCATCCTTTGTGCTGAAGCATATACCTCCGGGGCTCCCGGCAGTCCGGTGATCGTGCTGCCGGACATGAGGAACACAAATCGATCGGCGGGCTACCATTTAGGCCATGCATTATATACTTGTGCTGTCCAGAACTAGCATCGCGTAGTTCATTGGAATGTAATGAAATCCGTCATGTTTGTGTGAAAATCCGGTATTTTATATGATTTCCGTCATTGTTTATATGAAATACTCTGGTGGTTGCGTGAATGAGTATCTGTTTGTCTATGTGTTTGCGTGAATTTCGTCCGGTTGGTTGAGTTGCTGTCATAATGTGTGCGGCTATGGTTGGATGGCGTAATTTGCGGGTCGTAGGTCGGTCTGCGGGCAGCTCGGGCGGCGCTGGAGGATGCGTGACAGCATGAGCACCCGAGCCGTTCCTCGTTCATCAGTGGCAAAGGCACCGGTGGACAAAAGGGTCGCTAATATTTTGGCTACCCCGGGCAAGATCCAAACTGCCCCTCCCAACAGATTCAAATCCCTCGTTTGCTGTGGAATTTTGCCATGTGTTGTTTTCATAGACTAGCAAGATGCCTGTGCATTGCACGGAACATCAATATGCATTTTTTACAAACTCCCGCATGCATGCAAGGGATAATTAATGTCCTCCTTTGCTAGTACCACGAGGCAAACACCATTAATATTGCATCGATTAGTGTTAGTGGCCTTGTATATCTGCAAATTGTAATTTTGATAGTGGCCCCTTGTATATAAAAATGGAGGGAGAAATAGGAGAGATAAGGTGAGGAGGAGTGGGGCATGGTGCCGTGGTGGTGACTGGTGGTCGGACTGGGCGGAGGCATGGGGATGGACGGTGCATTATGTCTAGGTTTGTATCTCTCTCACACACACCCACGTAGGTGGGGGACGTGCACGAAGAGAAGAGGTGCACGCACGGTGCACGTACTCCCGTCTCTTTCCCAACCACACCCGCGCGGGTCCACGGTGGAGCTCATTTCTGTAGGAAAAAGGCAGCCCACGTGGTAATTTGGCACGTGTACTGGTTGTCCACTTGGTGGAGGGAGGATCGTCTACCACGGGTGAACAAACAAATTGTGACTTGACGTGTTATGTTAAATTTAAAAAAGAGGCAAACCATGTGGGGCCTACCTTAGATGCAAGGCTCTATACACTGGAGTACTTTTGATGTGTCCCGTCAACTCGCAGAACGAGGAGAAACTTGCTTAGTACACCATCTCCCCCGCCCACGGGCGCGGTGGCTCGCAGGATGAGGTGAAGCTGGAGTACTACTATACGCCTTTACGCCCGCTCCCTCGCCCACGCGCGTGGTGGCTCGCAACACGAGGAGAAATTTTTACTACTCCCTCCGTTTACTCCTCGTCCCTACTATGTACTTTGGTTAGTACTCCCTCTATTTACTTATAAAAGGCCACTATAAAAAAAATACATTTTGCATCTATACAAGGCCACAAATAGTAATCGAGACAAAATTTACTACTCCCTCCTTTCCAGTTTATGGCTTAATTTCAAAATCTCTCCAACCAAGGTAGACGGTGAGTGGCCGAATTAATTTCGTAGTTTGCACAGTACGCTTGTTTTTCTCAAGAAGTTATGTTTACCGAGGCATTAATTAGAACGAATGCATGAATGATCACTAAATTTCCATGAACTTGTACATGCATTGGTTAGTTTCCTCTTGACAATGCTTGTGTCGGGTGATCTAACGCACCTCGAAATCCAACATGTAATGGTACTACTACTAGTATAGTACTAGAATTGAGACTTATCAAATGGAAAAACGAATGTTTTTTAGATGAGCCATATAAACCCTAGTGGGTACGTACTCCGTAAAAACAGATTTTTCCAAAACTAAGTCGCTCCGTTTCATGAATTCTGTAGTATACTCCTCGCTCAACTCTCCCTTTCATGAATTCTGTACTTCCTGTCGCCGACATGTGGGACATATAGCAACCGGGTCGACGTGTCAAGCACCAAATAATAGTGCAGAACAGCAGGGGGGACGCACCCCACTCGTACCGGCCTAGTGTTAGTAAAGAGCAAAGAGACATCAAATCACAATGCCGCACCTTCCCAGACGGACGAAGCAACCATTATTTTACACTTCGGTTCGACATCATCTCAAACCACGTAGTAGTATTGCTTCTGCCTCAAGAGGGACACGCGCATCGCCTTGGTACATCATGACACATGGGACCGCATGACAGGCCATGCTCCCCCGTCGATCGCTGGGTAAAATCACCTCATTTTTACTATACTTCCTCCGGATCGGTTTACTACATGTCATCCAGGTCGTTCTAGGTTGAGAATTTAACTGGATATATATATATATATCTGTGTGTGTGTGTGTGATGAACAGTATGCTAGCCTTTTAAAAAAATGTATACTTTTGTATAGTAGTACTCCACTATCGATGGATTGCGCCATGGAGCAAAAGTTGAAATTTTAAAAAAAGGTGGTACATATAGAGAGCGCTCATCGCCAAATTATGCATATAGTACTATTAAAAAAGCTAGTACGTGCTTAATTGGGGTGCTAAATTCTATGAAAGAAATACCAATACTAGTATGTACATACTAAAGAGTTAAAGTAACGAGAAGAAACATAACATAGTTCTGCTGGGGGCTCAGCACAACACACCCCTCAAATTAAACTAAGCACACCTGAAATTAAACTATGCAACTAATCCGGTAGACACTGCATTAGAAGTTTAGAACCGCCATAAGCAACGACACTGCCACCTTACTCGGAGTCCTCGTCCACATCCTCGACTTCGTCCTTGTCCCTCTTCCTCTTGGCCGATACTTCTTTGCTTGAACCGCCAACTTGGCTGTTGCTCTTCGTCCAACCCTTGTAGATATTGAAACAAAGGTAGCCATCCATTGCAGCGTAGTGTATGTGGTCTATATCTAGCACATTCCGCTGCCATGCATGACGATGAAATGTGTAATGAGGTTTCTCTAGTTTGCGATACGAAGGATGAACCATGGCTCCTGCCAGGGTCAGCATTGAGGGCTGACGAGAGGGCACCAGCCGATTCTTATGGAGGTCGAAGGGGTTGCCTACAACGAGGCCTATCCGACGCAGGACTTCTTTGTTGTTCTTAAAGTCTACAGTAACGAATTTGACTGTTTTGTCCTTGAGGAAGTTCTTAAAATCCTGGCACTCAACGTCGGCATGGCATATGTGGTAGACCAAGAAAACGTTATGTACGCAAACCTGGATCACGGCGGGCTTCTTCCTCTCTTCTTCCTTTAGATCCTTCTCTCGTCCCACGACTATGGTGTACTCAACATCTAGCCCAGCAACCCATTCATCATGTGAGTTTTCGAACATGCGTCTGAAGCGAGAAAGGCATCCTTTCACCGTCGCGGAAGTACGGGTGTAGATGACGTCGAACTCCGCCGGTGATGGTTCTAACCTTGTACTCACTGTCGATCGGGGAGATTTTGGACGCCATGGATTTGGGAGGAGGGTTAGGATTAGTGGAACTGCCGTAATGTGAATGGACGGGACGACTAGGAGCAAACTGCCATAGTATTAAAGGACGTGCGGGAAAGAGTAGAAGCGAACTGCCAGCGTGCGAACGGCAGGGTAGTGGCTTTCCATTCTCCCATGATACGGGCTTCCGAGAGCCCTTGGATCTGAGATCGAACGGTTGCATGGCGTGATTCTGGACCTATGGGTGAATATCCTATCCTGGAGGGTTATTCTTAAAATTTTCAGCAACTTAGCATGCGACCGTTTGATCTCAGATCCAAGGGCTGCCAGCAGCCCATATCATGGTCGCGCCTACCACGACCGCCGCGTCGCTCGCGTGGTCGCGCCCTTGGAGATTTAACACGGTGCGTTAGGCTATCTGATGTTGGCATGTCATACATAGTCATCACTTAGTCACTCATACTACAACAAGGTTGGCTATAAGTGTATTTTTTTACTCCTGTCTATCTCTTTCTTCGTACTCCCTCCGTCCCATAATATAAGAACGTTTTTGACACTAGCTAGTGTAGTGTCAAAAACATTCTTATATAATGGGACACAGGGAGTACTAGTATTTATTGCATTTGCCAAGGAGTGACCTCTTCCAATGAAATGGTGTTGCTAAGTTTGCTTCATTTAATTAGCTCTAGACTCAAAATTGTCTTTTCACCTAGGTACATGCGCTTAGCATCGTTTCTTCCTTGGGTCACCAAACCAGTCTCTCTCTTCTTGATTAACTTGCCACATCAAACTTTATGCATATGTGGCAAGCTTAAGCACCTGTAGGAGCAAGTAAGTACAATAGTGCGCTTTGCCGCTTTACATGGCATTTTTGCATATGTGGAGGAAAGAGAGGCAAGGAAAAAGTGGAGAAGTGGGCTCTCATGCAAGAGCCAGCCTCTACTACTACATGGTGGAGCATTGGGAGAGGCACCTGTATGGAGGTGGTCAGGAATCGGGAGACTCACACCGGTCGTAGCGCCGCAGTTAAAATGATAATGGCAAGTCAAATCACGGGGCCCCACCTGTCCAGCAGTAACTCGCTGTCAAATCACACAGCCCTACATTTGCAGCAGCCTACTCCCTCGTCTTCTCGCGTCTCTGTCGAACCGACTAGGCGGAACTGCCCCGCCTACCACGCAGGAAAAGCCCCGCCCTCGACTTTTAAATACAACTACTCCCTCTGTCGGATGCTTTTGGTTGAAGGTATCGTATGAATGGATTGTGACCATTCAATTTTTTTGGGATTGAACCATTCAATTCATGTGTTTGGTTGAATATTTTTTTCGAGAGTACGCCTAGGCGTACCTTAGCTTTATAGAAGGCGTGTTTGGCTGAATATAAGAGATGAGCTAATTATTTAAGACGGGACCACCAGTCATGCTCACATAGTCATGCATGCAAAGGGTGGCCATTTGATTCGACCAATTTGGTTGGGTGGAATGGTTCAGCATCTTCAAGGCATATTCTCTTTTTTTGACTCGAACCATTCATGTGCTTTATAACCAAACATGTCTATTTTCTGAACGATCCCAACCCATTCATGACCACCCTTGCAACCAAACGCACGTCATCTTACGAAAACCAAATAATCCCACAATACTAAGGCGCGGTGCATTAACTTCTACCTCGTTTCTTGTTTCTTCACATATCAACCAATAAGAATCCAATGATATACTTTTTGTGACATAGTAACTCATATTTAGTTAGTCAAATGGATGACCTAGAAGTATGTGCAGGCCCTATAAACCGAGACGCCTACAAATAAAAAACCGAGACGGAGAGGGTAGTTCAGCACGTATCTTTTTAGATCAATATAGTCGGGATTCACCAAGGAGCAAAACCAAGTGGTAGGCTGCTCCTATCGTGTTGGCATAGCAACTCAAGCAGGGTCAGTCCGCACGCGAAATAGCGACACACTTAACAGGACCCCTTTGGCAGACATGTGGCTCATCCACCGTCTTGTTCCATGTTGACGTATAATGTGCTGCCTAGTCTCTTCCATCAGATCAGTCTTTTGGTTGCATTGGCTAGAACATGCACTTCTACATTCCACGTGCGATGCACCAAATTATAGTTTGGAGCAGCGGTTGGAATTGGAGGCACCCCGGTCGTAGCGCCGCAGTAGTAGAAAATGAGCGATGAGGGGTCAAATCACAAAGCCCCACCTTTCCCGCATTAAGTTGGACGGACGAAGCAACCAACATTTCACTCTAGCGCGCAAGAGCATAAAGATAAGAGAAAACAATGATGCATGCGGTAGCTACCTAGGGCACCCTAGGGTAGGGGTCTCCACTACAGATCCTTTTTTTGGAAAGCGCCTCCACTACAAATCGGCTTCTCCCTCGTCCTCTTGAAGAAAACCGATGATGAGTGCGGCGGTAGGGTTTGTAGGAGTACTACGGCGTGCGGGGCCACGTCATAGTAAACGGGTTCGAGTTGACGCCTTAAATATGTGTGGGCTGCTTGGTTTTACGGGAACGAGGCAACATTTTGGGTTCGGGGACCTGTGGAGATATAACACGTACAAAAAATTGTGGACGTAGCTTTGACCGAAAGGCAATGATGCATGGGCCCTGCATTTTGATATACCCGGGGCCACGTGAAATTTGCTACTGTACTCAAAACTAGTAAGGTACACATGTATTGAACGCATGAGATTTCGAAACCAAATTATGAATAAATACACACTATAGCATGTAAAGCTTTGAGTCATATATGCATGATGTAGATGTTCGTTTAGTTCTTATAGTTCATCTCATTCAAAATCAATTAGTTTTATAAAAATGTTAAGATTCATGGGGTTGTGCATTGTAAATCATAAAGTAAAAAACAAATAATGGCAATTCATTTAGAAAAAAATAATCAATTATGATATAGAAGATTCTAGAACAAAGGAGAAGTGCTTGTGTTTTGAGGTTTGTGCATTATGCTTAAGTTCAACCATGGAGTCTTCTAAATTGTACATGTGGCAGATCTGGTGGAATGTTGATGGTATCCAACGGCTAGTAGTGCTCGGATTTGCCCATCTTTGCACTGTCGGGTTAGCTTCATCCAGCGACCATCTTTCAAAGTTATTGGCACACTATATAGTTCTTGTGCCATAGTTGCATGTTTTGGAAAAAAGCTACTAGTGGGTTGTACTATCTATTTAGGAATAGAAGATGCATACATGGAAGTTGTAGGGAAAGAGATGACATGGAGCATCTCAATTCCTATGAGTAGGGATTGGAAAAGAGATGTCATTTGGTTCACATCATAGGAACTTTTCTATTGAATCTAGAGATGACATGTATCTCAATTCCTATGAGGGGGGATTAGTAAAGAGATGTAATTTGGTTCATATCATAGGAACTTTTCTATTGAATATACGCTAATGTTTATTTTCCTTTGAAATTAAGGGAGTATAGGAATCCATTCATATGAACCAAGTGGCTCTAAAGCTATAGAAATGATATCATGTTTATTTCCTTTGAAATGTAGAGTATATGAATCTATTCCTATGAACCAATTGGCTCTAAAGGAAAAAAATCCTATAAAAATCATATCATATAGAGTTCCTATGATATTCCTCGACACTAAAGGATGGTTGAAATTGCTGCGGGTGATACGATGGTCTTTCTTTGTAGACTCCTCACCCATCTTTATAGTTACCTACCAAAGATGAATGAAATGATATATACAGGGTATTCTACATGTGCAATTTGGTACACGAAAACTCGGTAAAAGTTTGCGAGGTTCTAATTTTCAATAAAGCTATATGCACTACATTTCGGAACGGAGGGAGCATACGGCAGTTGCTAACACTCAGGTGGAAGATTTGTGTGTAGGAGGAGTGTCTGTTCTGTTAAATGACATGGCAAAACTGGCACTGTCGGATGCCGATCTAACGGTTCTTACGACGTTCGTTAGGAAAAGGCTTGTGGCGAACGTTTGTCGGATAATGATTTACGGACACATGCATTGCATTGATACGTGCCCCCCTCTCTCTCACGCACACGAACCCTCATGAGTCACGACTCTCCCGAGTCCCCTCGCAGACTCGCACGTCGCACCCATCCTCTATCTGCAGGTAGACGTCACGCACATATGTGCTCTGCACACCCTACCCTCAGAACTTCTAAAAAACAAAAGACGGCGCGCACATTTTATTTTAGCTCACACGTCACACACTTATACTATTACTCTTGCGGCGAACGTTCTTTGGGCATAGTATATATTGTACTCTCATGAAGAGAAGCGGTGCACGCACGCACTAGTTCTCTCACACCCACTCGTGGGTACACGTAGGAGCGCATTTTTTTGAAGCCGGTACAACAAAATCACTCCAATATATATAAAAGCAGGAGCCTTAGCGCTTTCTTTACTAGGGTTCCTCTCGTTCACTCTCTCATGCTCTCCAGATCTAAGCAAGACATAGGTGGCCACAACTCTCTCTCTCAGCTCACGGCTGGTCACAAATCCGGCGGAAAACCTCGACCGGGGAGAAGGTGTAGATGCATCGTTCACACTGTCATCGGTGGCGAGGGAGGAGACCAACGGCTTCCCGCGCGTCCCGATCGGCGGCCGTGTCGTTCTCTCTGAGAGAGCGCCTGCTCGGGAGGGCCTCCGACCCCTTCTTCCTCCCTACGGTATTGTGGCCAAGATGCGGCCTCCCGACGCCGTATTTTCCACATGCCGACGACCCTCAGGTATATATTCCTTCGAAACCTGCCTTGCTCTACTGCCCCAGCTCTTCCCCCTTCGTGTGGATCCTTTTCTACTTCCGTCCGCTGTTACAAAGCCACCTAGACTTCTACTATTATTAGAAGTAAGGCTAGTTCATACAGTGAACTCAAAGTGTTGGTTCAAATAGGGAAGAAAGTGGGAAAGCTGTAGCATGAATCTAGGACTTGGTTCTAAGAGGAAACGGGGGAAAGTAGTAGTATGTGTCATTGTTTAAATAACCGTATTTTGTATTTGTGCAAACAGGGATGTCTGTCTCCATATCGTTTCGGGATGTCTGTCTCCGTATCGTTTCTATCCACGCAATCAAAAGCACACACCTCAGTTTTAGTACAACTGCACAAAATGAGATGGCTATCCCTCGTTGCCATAGTCTAACCTCCCGTCTTCAAGGTATCCCTACATTGGTAGTAACTAAGGTAGAATGACCAACGCAATCTAAAAGAAGCTAATTCGTACGTTTTACTTCCTGATTGCAGTGCAGGGACGAGTGCAAACAACTGCATCCTAGTCCGGAATGCACTTTCTACCAGTTCATCCATGGACCGAGGACTAGCTGGCATGGCTGCACGGCGGTTTTTTGGACAGGTGCGTGGACAAGAGGCATTGTGGTCTGCTTATTTCTACAAATAGCGGTGCTTAAATTTAGTGGAATGCACAAGCATTTCAGCTGGTCAGTACACTGCATGGTTCAGCTCAGCATTCCAGCTAAGACCACAATTATAATTGGTTATTCTGGAATGAGAGAACCTAACCCTGGATGGTGGCAACAAGAAAAAACCAGAGTGAACTCCCGGAAATTTAAGCCTGCCGGGAGGCCCTTTGCTCAGAGAAGCCTTGCTTGTTTTTTCCTGATTTGTAAACCTTCTCACAACTTTGTCTTTTGCTGTGAACTAGTATATGTTTGGTATGTTCTATGAATCATTGAGATGTATAAAATTGCTTAACTTATGCTTTTCAAGATTTTTATGATGACGAGTTTAATTGTGAGTGTTCCACATGAGCGCTGGACTAGCGTGTGAACGTTTGGAATTTATTACATTGTGGCCTCAATTAACTACATGAACCACTGTAACAAGATACATAGTAGTTTCTTATATGTCAGACAGCAGATTGTTGATTGTTAGCTGGTCGATAGCCTAGTGTTGAAGCGAGCTGAGCCAATGTGTCATGTTTTGCACAGCTGCTTACAAGTGGGGTAGCACCAACAGTGTTTACAAGTACTTATGTATACGTCGGCGCACGGTTCTCGAACGAGTGCTCTATTTCATCAAAACACACACTGCTCGTATGATAAACCGTGACAACTTATGTCTTACCATGCCATATTCATGAAAAAACTAGTGAGGACGCATCTGTTTCGGCAACAATTATGATGGTTCTCACATGATTCACGGGCACACAAAAGTAGCAGCAGTTCCCATAGACAGATTCAAACAGAGCACTAGCCCCAAAGGGGTTGATAATAGGCAAGGTTCGGATAATTAGACACAATCCAAACTACTATTAAACACTAGATGGGGCAACTATTTCATGCCTCGATCTAATTTGGGCTGGACACAAGACGGACCTTGCCATGAACATCATCGAGGACGTCCCACGGCAGCTCAATCCTGTGAACCTTCATGAAGACAACCTTGTGGCCTTGCCACTGATAAACTTGTTTGTGGAGGCATGCCACGTCATCTTCCTACGTAAGCTTGACAAGAACAGTATGCCTCACAAACGAAGGAGTAGCTTTGAACTTCTTGTGCTTCAGTACACCCTGGACAACACACCTGACAATAGTGAGGCTGGAATACAACTCTTCATTGGTATAACCGCAAATGGCTTCCAGGATCCAACAGCCTAAGAACTCTGTTTTCCCAGTGTGTATATTCAGGTCGTCCGCCTCATAGCGAGTGACATGCACAACCACACAATCCTTGTCTGCATCAGGGCTCTAATTGAAACAGAAACAAATTCTGAATTACTTTTCAGTATAAGACCACAAGTTATTTAAACCACTATTTATAGCATGGCATCGAAGCTAATAAAATTTTGCATTATTAATCACCACATACTTCCTTTTCTAAAAAGAATCACCACATACTTAGATGAAAAACCACAATCGAGATCGGCAAAGAAGGAAATCACCTTGGGCAGCTCAGCGGGGGGTGGGGGGTGGGCACATCCTCGAAGGTGGAAAACTGCTCCTGCAGTGCCATGGGGGCTGTAACCTCAAACGAGGCGTTGACCATCTTAGTAGTGGCCGTGAGCGTATCTGGGGTCGGCTCGGTGGTTGCCTCCATCTTCTTGGAGCTCTCTGTCTCGTGGGGATCAGCCTCCCGCGTCTGCTCCAATATCAGCAGATCTTTGCCTGGTTCTCCTTGGTCCATCATGAAACTGACGAATACTAGGAGACCACTGAAAGGAAAACACAATCGCAATGACAATGAAACAAAAAGGAGAGTGAGGATCGGTTACTGCTTTGCAAAAGTTCTTTTTTTTTCTCTGAACGAAAATATACCAACATCACGGATCCTCTTACCTTCCCTTTATTGGGAGAGAAGAACAGTGGCAGATGCGAGTGTTGCCTTTCTTGAAGACGGTGAGGGAGAAGGGGATTCAGTGAGGAGTGAAATGATGGTTGCTTCGTCCGTCAAACTTAGACTGCAGGGAGGTGGGTTCTTGTGATACGACGGCTCGTTACTGCCGCGCTACGATCGGGGTGACTCTCCGCCTGCATACTGCCTGCTAATTTGGTGGATGGCCTTTGGGCCCGCGCGCTGCATGGCCCGCATGTCGGTGAACAAAAGTATAACAACATTCAGTAGAGGGAGACGTTTCAATGACCTAGGAGGAGCCAAAAGCGGTAGAGTGTCTCCACTGTACTAGTAGTAATTGTTTTTCTGGGTAGCTGTAGAGTGTCTCCATTGTACTAGTAGTAATTGTTTCTCTGGGCCCAAGACAAAACAGCCAATCCACACTAGTAAATAGTAAAATCAATTCAAAAGGCGCTACCCACACCCAGCACACCGCCCCCCTCCCCCACAAAAAAAACCCTGGGTGCTCTTATTCCTCCTCTCTCCCACCCACCTCACGTCAGCTCGCTCCACTCGTACCCCCAAATTCCTCACCTCACTCCTACAGAAAACACTAGCTCCCCTTCTTCATCACTCCTATAGAAAACCCCCAGCTCCCCTTCTTCTTCGCTCGCACTACAACTAGGCTCGTCATTCGTTACTCTGCTCAAATCCGTGAGCGCGACGCGACGCCCTCAAGGAAAATGGAGTCGTCTGACCCCAGCGCCAAGAAGATGAGGCTCCCGCCAGTGGCGACGCCTGTTGTAGATCCCGCACCCGGCAGCACGGGGAGAAGCGGCGACCCCGCCCCCACCGGATCCCAGGAACCCGTAGAATCTCGGGTGGACCGCATCAGCGATCTCCCGGACGCCGTCCTTGGGGAGATCATATCACTTCTCCCCACCAAGGATTGCTGCCGCACCCAAGTCCTCTCAATTCGGTGGCGCCCTCTATGGCGCACCGGGCCCCTTAATCTCGACTGTCGTCAGCTATCTCTCTTCAATGATTTTGAAATCCCCAGAGCCATCATCTCCTCCCACCAGGGCTCCGTTCAAAGCCTTTGCATCCCGTCATGCTACCTGAGCAAGCATACCATGCCCTGCACGGTGGACGGCTGGCTGAAATCCCCTGAATTCACAGAACTACAGCTGCATGAGTTCTACTATTCCCCTGGAAATCACATACCACATACAGAATGCCATGAACTTGTGCCCTCAGCACCGATGTCCATCTCGCGGTTCTCCTCCTCTCTCCACACCGCCACCTTTGCGCTGTGCTACCTTCCAGACAATCTGGTACTAAACCTTCGACTCCCATTTCTCAAGAAACTTTCACTTGTGCGGGTTCGTATATCGTAGGCCTCATTGCACAGCATCATCCACTCCAGTTGCCCTGCGCTGGAGTGCTTGGTGCTTGTTTTCACAGTTAGAATCGGTTGTCTCCAAATAAAGTCGCCTAACCTTGTAAGAATTGGAATTTCTTTTGACGGAAGGCAGCTCATCATCCAAGATGCCCCTTCACTTCAAAGGTTGATCCTTGATTCTAGTTATTCACCGTGGCAAATAACCGTCCTCTCTGTGCCTAAACTGGAGATCTTGGGTGTAATACATGATCTTTGTGCTCATTTCAATATGGTGTTTGGCTCCACAGTTCTTCAGGTACTTTATATTATCATCTACACTTGTAACCATATGCTGCATTTTAAATTTCTGCGCATAATTTATATATCATCTTGGAGTACACATTTTGTACTAATATTATGTTCTATGCTCAATGAAGAGTTTCTCCATGGATGGCCTATCAATGGTGCTGGATTCTGTCAAGATCTTATATATCCAAATGAATAGTTTTGATCTGAACAAGATTATTGGCTTGCTGCAATGCTTTCCATGTCTAGAGAAGTTGTATATAAAGGTGATAATTTCACGCACATTGGAAGCCCGCATATAGTGTACTAGAATTAACCGTTCAGCTATTGCTCTTTCGACACTCTTCTTTTAGACCTTAACTGTTTTCAATTTTCATGTCTATTTAGGCAACAGGACGGGGTAAGAAAGTTATAACCAATCAGTGGATTCGTAAGCATCGGGATTTTCTCACTTCTCATGAGATTCGATTGAAGACAATAACGCTAGAACGATATGTAGCCAATTATGCAAACACAAGATTTGTCACATTCTTCCTGTTGAATGCGAGGTTACTATTGTCCATCAGGCTTAAGTTTATCAGCAGCATGGTTTTGACGGATGGGTATGTCGAAGAGCGAAAAAAGGAGTTTCAGGTGGGCAAAAGATCTTCCGAATGTGCCGGGCTTCTATTTTCAACATATTGTGGTCATAATCCAGTAAATTTTACGATCCAGGATGTTCATTCTATGGACCTGACCGATCCATTTGACTGTGACTGCCGAAAACAGTGCTGGAGTTAGATGTTGTTGCCCTTTTCAATCTAGGTTTTTTTGTAAACCTGATGAACAATCAACCCTCGTGCTTGTGTACAGTTTGTAAGCTGGAGTTAGATGTTCCTGCCCTTTTCAACTCGGCTGTGACTATAATATTTTCTTTGAAACAAGGCAAATGGCTTGCTATTCGTTTAATTTAGAGTGAAATATTGTAACAAATCACAACCAAGGGAAATAACATCACTCACGCCGGCTGCTTGAGCTCACTGTGCATTACAGAAGCCAAGTGACTAGCCCCCACCACCTCCACCAGTCAACCCTCGTACTCCCCTCCGCCTACGACTGGACCGGCACATCTTCAATGGCTCCTGTTCGTTCCGTCTGAGGCCTCGCCGTCGTCCTGCACCTTGCAGCCTTGGTTCGCTCGCCGTGCATGGTGTGCCACCCTCTTGCATTGTCAACATCATCAACAACCGAGAGGAACAAGGTGATGACTGTACGTGGAGAGGATGATAGTAGGGACCCACCAGCGTCATGGTAGTACGCAAGCAAGTGCCTCTATAGTACAAGCCCAAAAATATGGTTCCTCCTAATGGTTGGACATCTGGGGCTCACACCATCGTCAACGTAGTCAATAAACGAGAGAATTACACTACGAGTGGCTGACACCAGGGACCCAGCAAGTCACACAATTTTTTTTGAGGAACAAGCAGTTTTTTTCAAGACAATGAGGAACAAGCAGTTGTTATTTATACTAGTTTTAGCGACGGATCAGGGTAACAATGGGGCTGTGCGGGGGCTGTGGCCCGTCTAGCCAGGGTTTTATTTATGTTTACCACATCATGAGCCCAGTTGTGTTTTTTCCTTGCTGAAAATGGCTAGCCCAGTTCTATTTTTTTAAAGAAATACCCAAACAAGGCCTACTTGCTTTATCGGCCCTGCTGGGCTGCAAATGTTTCAAGACAAGGAGAGTTTCATTTGGTTTGCCCAGAAATGGCCTGTACATTTTTAAAATACATCAAACCGGGAATTAGTTTCATTTTTATTACAAGATCTTAAATTCCATTGATTTTTATGCATGGACAATTATTTTGATTTTACATTTATATAAATTATTTTTCAAAATAGTTTGAATGTGAATCGATATTTCTGGATTAAAAACAGTTGACCGCACCGAAATATGCAAAATTTTGTATACTTTTTAACCGTGGCCACAATATGGGGTGTAATGCTAACAAAAAGAAGATGGGCTCCAAAAAAATCTTAAGAATTAGCAAATGGGTTGTACATTATTACAAAAATGGCAGATGGGTTGTATGTTGTTTTCCACAGATTTGAGGCTGACTTGTGCGCCTATTACAGGTTGACGCGTATGCTTTCATAAAAAAAGGTTGACGCACACGCAACGCCATGTCAACTTAGTCAACACACGAGAGCAGTGACTGTTGGATATCCATCCAACGCCTGTCGTGCTTCTTCAATCTCTACTCTTCATGCTCCAGCCGCTCAAACAAGCACCAGCGGGACTCCCTGCTCCCTCCTCCTGCGGCCAGCTATGCTGCCGCGCAGGCCTCACGGCCCCACCGTACTCCCATCGCTGGCCTAGCCATCCCTCTACTCACCCACACATGCTGTTATTCTCCGGCGACGGTAGACGAACCAGTAAACCCTCATACTCCTCTGTGTGGGAAACAACTGTCGAGTATTCCCTGGCTCCGTGTCGTTCCCTTCCTAGGCCTCACCGTCTTCCACCGCCCTGGTGCTCTCGGCGCGACCTGCTCAACGTGGTCAATGAATGACATCCATCGGAAGTGGACTGTACGTGGAGAGGCTGACAGTTGGGTCCACGGCCGCACGCAAGGAAATGCCTCCTTGTTACGCGCAAAATAATGATTCCTCCACCTGACAGCTAGGACCCACAGGAAGGGCCTCTGTATTTTGCAAAAAAAAACGTTCCCCCCGCTGACAGGTCAGACCCACCAGCTATATCTTCGCACGCAAGGAAGTGCCTCCTTATTACGCCCAAAAAAATGATTACCCCCTGCTAGCTGGGACCCACCATAATGTTGGGCTGACTTGTGGGCCTACTAAGTTGACGGGGACGGAGGGCTTTGTCAACTTAGTCAATACTCCAGTGACCATATGATGTCCATCCAACGGCCATACGACTTCTTCAACCTCTGGTCTTCTTGCTCCAGCCGGCCAAAGCAGCGCCGGTCATGCCGCCTGCTCCTGCCTCCCGTGGCCGGCTATGCTACCGCCTACTCCTGCCTCCCGTGGCCCGGCTCCGCGTCATCCCCTTCCTAGGCCTCGCCGTCGTCCACCGCCGTGGTGCTCTCGGCACGACGTGGTCAATGTGGTCAACGACCGACTTCCATCGGACGAGTAATGTACGTGGAGAGGGTGACAGCTGGGTCCACGGCAGCCGCAAGGAAGTGCCTCCTTATTATGCGGAAAATAATTATTCCTCCACCTGACAGCGGGAACCCACCGGACGGGCCACCAGTATTTTGCGAAATAAATCGTTTCCCCCTGACTGCTGGGACCCACCGGACGGGCCACCGTATTTTGCAAAAAAAAAACGTTCCCCCCGCTGTCAGCTCGGACCCATCGGAAGTGCCTCCTTATTACGCACAAAAAACAAATACTCCCCCGGCTAGATGGGACCCACCTTGGTGGGAGGCTGTCCTGTGGGCCTACCAAGTTGACGGGGCCGAAGGGCTTTGTCAACTTAGTCAATATGAACGATTCTAGCTCCAGACCGTACGATGTCCATCCAACAGCCGTAGTGCTTCTTCAACCTCTGGTCTTCTTGCTCCAGCCGCCCAAAGCAGCGCCGGTCGTGCCGCATGCTCCTGCCTCCTGTGGCCGGCTGTGCTGCTGCGGAGGCCTCACCGCTCCCTACTATTCCCACCGCTGGCCAGGCCCTGCGGCGACAGCAGCCTCACACCGCAGCCGAACCAGTGAACCCTCGTACTCCTCTCCATGCGGGCTTCCACTGCCGCGTCTTCCCCGGCTCCGCGTCGTCCCCTTCCTAGGCCTCGTCGTCGTCCACCGCCGTGGTGCTCTCCGCGCGGCGTGGTCAACGTGATCAAGGAACGACTTCCATCGGAAGAGTACTGTACATGGAGAGGCTGACAGCTGGGTCCACGGCCACAACCCAGTTTTTTTGTGATTTGCCAATTAAGTCGCTTTGTCAGGCCTGTTGGGCTGCAAATCTTTCAAGGCGAGGAGAGCTTTTCATTTGGCTGGCCGAGAAAATGGCCCATCAGTAATGAGAAATGGGCTGTACATTTTTAAAACACATCAAAACAGCAATTAGTTTCAAATATTTTGTTTTCATTTCAAGATTTTAAATTACATTAATTTTTCTGCGTGGAGAATTTGTTGGATTTTATATTGATATACATTTATTTTTAAAATGAGTTTGAATGTGAGTTGAAATTTTGGGATTAAAAACAGTTCGGACCGCATCGAAATATGCAAAATTTCGTATAATTTTTTAACCGTGGCCACAATATGGGCTGTAATGCTAACAAAAAGAATATGGGCTCCAAAAAAAACCTTAAGAATTAGCAAATGGGCTGTAAATTATTAGAAATAATGGCAGATGGGTTGTATGCTATTTTCCACAGATTTGAGGCTTTCCTAAAAAAAGGTTGACGCACAAGCAGTGATGGTTGGATGTCCATCCAACGGCCGTCGTGCTTCTTCAATCTCTGCTCTTCCTGCTCCAGCCGCTCAAACAAGCGCCAGCGAGACTGCCTGCTCCCTCCTCCCTGCGGCCGGTTGTGCTGCCGTGCAGGCCTCACTGCCCCACCGTACTCCCATCGCTGGCCTAGCCATCCCTCTACTCACCCACTCCTGCTGTTATTCTCCGGCGACGGCAGACGAACCAGTAAACCCTCGTTCAGTCGTACTCCCCTCCATGTGGGAAACAACTGCTGAGTCTCCCCTGCCTCCGTGTCGTTCCCTTCCTAGGCCTCGCCATCGTCCACCGCCCTGGTGCTCTCGGCGCGGCCTGGTCAACGTGGTCAACAACCGACATGCATCTGAAGTGGACTGTACGTGGAGAGGCCGACAGCTGGGTTCACGGCCGCACGCAAGGAAATGCCTCCTTATTACGCGCAAAATAATGATTCGTCCACCTGACATCAGGGACCCACCGAAAGGGCCTCAGTATTTCGCAAAAAAAAATGTTACCGCCGCTGATAGCTCGGACCCACCAGCTATATCTTCGCACGCAAGGAAGTGACTCCTTATTATGCACAAAAAAAAATGAATACTCCCCCTGTTAGCTGGGACCCAGTATAGTGGCAGGCTGACTTGTGGGCCTACTAAGTTGACGGGGACGGAGGGCTTTTTCAACTTAGTAAATATGCACGATTCTAGCTCCAGTGACAGTACGATGTCCATCCAACGGCCGTAGTGCTTCTTCAACCTCTGGTTTTCTTGCTCCAGCCGCCCAAACTAGCGCCGGTCGTGCCTCGTGCTGCTGCCTCCCGTGGCCAGTTGCGATACGGTGGAGGCCTCACCGCCCCTACTACTCCCACCACTAGCCAGGCCATCCCTCTACTCACCCACACCCCCTGTTATTCTGCGGCGACGGCAGCCTCACACGCGGCGAACCAGTGAACCCTCGTACTCCTCTACATGTGGGCATCCACTACCGCGTCTTCCCCGGCTCCGCATCGTCCCCTTCCTAGGCCTCGCCGTCGTCCACCGCCCTGGTGCTCTTGGCGCGGCGTGGTCAACATGGTCAAGGAGCGGCTTCCATCGGATGTGGACTGTACGTGGAGAGGCTGACAGCTGGGTCCACGGCCGCAGCAAGGAAGTGCCTCCTTATAACGCGCAAAATAATTATTCCTCCACCTGACAGCGGGGACCCACCGGACGGGCCACCATATTTCGCGAAAAAACGTTTCCCCCCTGACTGCTGGGACCCACCAGCTACACCTTCGCATGCAAGGAAGTGCGTCCGGGCAAAAAAAACGATTCGCCCCCCTGACTGCTGGGACCCACCAGCTACATCTTCATAGGCAAGGAAGTGCCTGACAGTCGGGACCCACCCGGTCGAAGCGTACGTAGCGTTGTCATCCTGGTCGCGAACGTGTACGTACATACTGGTCGATGTAGAGGCGCACACGTGTCGTAGTAGAGGCGCGCACGTAGCATGTACACGTACGTACAGCGGCCAGGGTGCAAGAAAGAAAATACGGCCATGTATGTGTACATACGGGCGGGGTCTCGAACGCCTAGTCGCGCATACGTACGACGAGGGCTTGTGTTCATGGGGAGGCAACGGAATGCGTCGTGTTCATGGGGAGGCAATGAAATGCATCGTGTTCATAGGGAGGCAACAGAATGCATCGTGTTCATGGGGAGGCAATGGAATGCGTCGTGTTCATCGGGAGGCAACGGAACGCGTGGGAGCCAACCGGTTTGGACAGAACAGGCGATGGAAACGAGGCCTGGCGTACCGTAGAACGGAGGAAACAAACCTCCTACGGATGAAACGGGGGTCCTGTTGATCGGGAGGGGTGTGGCATACCGCAAAACAGATGAAACGGACCTCCTATTGTCGAAACGGGGGTCCTATTGATCGGGAGGGGTGTGGTGTACCGCAAAACGGACAAAAC